>NW_026083127.1:0-77598 GCF_020184175.1 Aphis gossypii
AAAATTAATCTACTTTTAATGAGCATGTTGTGTTGGAATTTCTTACTTTTTTATTACAATTTTTTTTTTTTTTTTTTTTTGTTTTATACATAACAAAACATTGTAAGATTACATATAAAAATAACAAGCACATACACTTTGAATAAAGTAAGTTTGTTAAAATTATTTTAAACACAATTACATCTTAAGAAAACAACTTATTTTAATGTTACCAAGGCCAAGCTTTTTTAAAATTTATATTTTGCATACATGTCATATTTTTAATTGAATATCTATATTAACATTTTTTAATGCATAATTTATTAATTCCAGTTAATGTTTTTTTTTCATCTTTTAGTAAAATTTAATATAATATGTTCTACATTTTAAAAATAGTACAATTGACAGACACAGAATTGGTTAGGTTCCTCAAGGCCATGTAACGTGCCACGTACAATCAGTTGAATGATGTCGATTTGGAAAGGTTTTGTGAAATAATTGAACTCTCGAAATTATTCTAAGTGTTTTTTTTATTTAAAATTATTCTAAGTCCAATTAATTAATTTAATAAAACTTGTGAAAAATATTCTAAGTCCAGGAGACATAAAATATTAAACTGGGTGACGTGAAGGTGCTTGCGCTAACTCTGGTGGATCACGTCTGAATTGTGCCTAATCTGGGCCCCCTTATATATCGTCCAGGGACTCCGCGGTACCTTCAGATCCCTGATGGTCATCTGCACCTGCATCCGCTTCTTCCCACGCTTTGCGTTATCTGAACGCCGACGTGCGTCATTTTGACATCTATATTATTCTATCGGGTGGTAATTATATTTCTATATTATTCTACCGGGTGGCAAGCGTACGTGCGATGATCTGCCTTTGACCCTGCACGATGCCGCCGCATAATATAATTGTTATAATATAGTATTTTCGTTGCGGCTAGCGTTCTCACGCCGTTCCGCCGCCGCTGATGATCGACAATTGCTACGTTAATGTGTTAATCGTTCACGGTTAGGAAAATCTGTACTTGATATCACCTGCTCACTTTTAGAATCCAATTATAAGAATAATTGTTACACCCTCATCAAAAAGTGTCTGTTGCACCCCCAATGTTAGATTATTGTTGGCTACAGAATGTAATTTATATATTATATTTAATATAAGTATCAGAGCACGTTGCAGCCATAAAGTACATAAATTGATAAAAAATAATTTATTAACAGTAGGTAGTAATGCATTTATTGGCGAATAACAGGTAAAATGTTGTCTAGATCAATTTGAAAATGTAAAAACTCATAATTCGGGACTGAAAGGGTTAAAATAGTTACAATATTGCAGATGCAGAATAATTTAAATTTTGATCAGATTTTCAATCATACATTTATAAATTCCTTTATATAAAATACCTGATACACTTTTTAGTTAAATAATATACTTGCATAATATAATACATTTTTGATGCACAAATAAGTTCATATTCTACAATAAATTTTTCATAAAAACCAGGCCCGTTATGAATTTATAATTTCTATTAATATTATTATGAGCCGCTATAAAATTGTACCATCATTTTAAGTCCAGGACTATGGAAAATTTATTTCTAACTTGATGATACAGTTAAACCAAAATTTTCGTTATGCAGTTATGCAAAATATGAGTAATGATTTATGTATTCAAGAAATTAGAAATTATTCTCCAATAACCTCAGATCTAAAACAATAGTAAAATTTAAAGGTGGCCCTAATAATATTAATATAAATTAGAAATTCATGAAGTTCCCAGTTTTTAGGAAAAAATTATTGTAGAATATGAACTTATTTATGCATCAAAAATGTTTTATATGCAAGTATGTAATTACTTACTAAAAAATGTTATTACTTGAATTTCTTACTTCAATAGAAAACATTTTTAATATTTAACAATAAATAGGCTACAACACCATCATTTACCAAAAGGCAGGTACAAGCCGAGGGCAAAGGGGGCAATGCAACAGTTGCTGGTAGGTGGTAGACAATCTTTTATTTTTACTTAATAAATATCATTGCCTCCCCCATTTCTCTAATCTGTATCTGCCTTTACAAAATGTCTAATATTAGTATTTGGCATATTGCTATGTAAAACAATACAATTTAAAATTAAAATACAATATGTTCTTTTACTACTTTATATTAAAATTAATCATACATCATAAAAATAAATACTTAGTAGCAATTTAAATACAGTAATTAATCATAGATATTAATATACCCAAACACTTTTTTAATTATTTATTTGATTTATACTAATCAATGCACCAGCAAGCCATAATATTTCATATTTATCTTTTAGGTTTAAAACTTGAATGATTGATGTTGTAACCTTATTTAAATTCAAGTATGAAATATCATACAAATTACAATACATATTTTTCATTTACAATTTTTAGTTTTATATACAAAATTATTGGTTATAGATTTCCTCTGGAATGTTGGTTGGACTCAATTGTTTACACTTCTTTCAAATTTAATTGATAAGGTATCTAAAAAAATACAATAAAAACCTAATAGGTAACTTGAATAATATTTCACTTAAACTTTTTAGGTACTAAGTATACAAACCATATTTTTAATTTTGTTGCTTGTTGAAATATTAAAATCCAATATTTTTATTTTTATTGTTTCCAGTTGTAAATTGGAATATTGTTTTAATATTTATCATTCAAATCATCTGGATATTTTTAGTGAATACAAATAATCTTAGAATATTATTATGAAGAATTTTAGTATGGTATAGATTTTCTGAAATGACTTTGACTAAACAGCAACTAGCAATGTTATAGTCCTACTGGATTGTATTATCAAAATATTAATCATATTGACCGAAATAATAATTAACAAGTCAATAGTCCATATAAATTGCACCAAAAATTGTATAGAGCTGATGTATTCACTGAAATCAAAATGTTTAAAAATAATAATAATAAGAATTATTTATTATAGTTTTTACATATAACAATATGGTAACCAGAAATACTATTTTTTGAAACAAGTCTTAATGTCATTAAAAATAAAATAGTATTAATTATATGGCATTGTAATCTACATTTTAACAAAGTTTTGTATTAATTTATTCAAATTTTACACTTGGTATTTTACCTTTAAAAAATAACTAAAATATTTATAGCTAGGTACTTTAGTTTAAGTAAACTTAAATTGACATAATAATTTTAAATAATTAGTTTTTTAGTACCTAGGGAATAATAATAATTAAAAAAAAAATACAATTTTTGTAGGATATGACTTATGGTCTGTGATATGGGCAAAATGGGTATATGCATTGGCAATTATGACAGAGGAGAGAAGCTAAATTTTAAAATGTACTTTTTTTTAATTTTTATATCTGGTCACCATACATATAAATACAAAATAAGTAATACTTGACCAATATTTAATAGGACTTTTCAAGTATCCAATTCACACGCGTAATCTCAATTTAAATAGGTACTTCTATGTTTAATTAAATTAATAAATAAAATAAAATATATTATAAACAACACACCATGACATATTACTATAATATAATATTAATTGTTATGTTATGTTATTTTATTATAATGCTGATGTCTGATGTACTATGCATCACTAGATTACTACAATAGTCATACTGCATAGTACAATATGGCGTATTGTCAGACGTTACTATAGTCCGCGACATGAAAACTGGCCCCTGTGTACCGCGACCCGTTACTGCTTCCCTACCCGTTAGCCATGGGTTCTTAACCTATAACGCATACTGTTTTGGCTGTCGCAGTGCTGCTCGTAATGTCATATTACGGACCCCTGCGGCGAAACAGCCGCTAGGTTCGTGACGGTCAGGGGCCAGTTTTCCTGTCGCGGACTATAGTTACTACGTCAAGTAAAGTTGTCAGTTGTCACGAGGTATCGTTGTGTAATCATAAAACATTATAGAACTGAAATCTAAATGATAGCAAGCTTGCCAGTTGCCGATCTCGGATATGTACTTATTATACATAAACATGAACCTAATACTAAATTAATATTATCACCATTCTCCGCTACACCATGGATCAATGATATCGAATTCATGACTATAATAGGTACTGGACTTAACAAATAAAAATCCCAGTTCTGATTAATTAGTACTGATGTATAACACCTAAAAACTTTCTAAAATCAACCAACTTTGAGCAGCTATAACTCGCCGACGGATCAATGAAAATTCAAAATTTTGATGTGAAAATTCATGAAAAAAATGTCTTTATTAATTTATGTAATTATTAATATAGGTTGTCATTTGAAAATCAAAAGTTGATGGTGGTTTCACAATTAAATATAAGCGTGTAAAAATAACATTTTTATATAATTCTAGAAAAGCATAAAACTAAACATTTTGAAAAAAAAAAATTGAAAAAAGTCAACACATAATGAAATAATGAGTGTTCAATGATAAAATAATCACCAGGTATATCTTTTTATTATTTTAATGAAATTCATCTATACTAATACACAATATTTTTATTTACAAGTTGATACCTACTCTTTAATATCAAATCTATCTATCTGTTTATAATCTTTTTAAAATTATTTAGTCAATACCTATTGTTTACGTACTAATGGAGAAGAAGACGAGAAATTCATACGAATCAGTTTTTCGGTTCATCAAAAATAATTTATTACCAACATTAACACCAAGTGTGATTATTACAAACTACGAGAAAACATTGAGAAATATGTTAATGTCAGTATTTCCTGGTGTCCGTTCTGTGAGTTGCTGGTTCCATCATAACCAGGTAAAAATAATACCTATCAAAGTATCTACCTAGTTTTTCATATGACAAAAGAAAAGATTAAATCATGATTTTTACTATGTATCTATTTTGTCAAATTTGTGTAAATATTAATTATAATAATTGTTTTTCTAAAGGTCCTATGGAAAAAAATGAGAAGTGTACAATATTTAAATTATGTCAACAACAACTATAATGCAAAAACGTATTGCGATTTTTAATGTGCCTCCCACTGTTACCGGCTCAAAACATGGAAACTGGATTCATGTTAATCAGAGCATTTGCTATTAATCATCAAGTTAATTTACAACAGTTACTACGATGTTATTAGGGGTTTGTATATAATCTACAATAGGTAATACACTAATACAGTTACCATCAATTATCATTAAACTAAAAAGCCAACAAATTAAGTAATATGATCTATAATAAAAACATGAAATATCATACGAAACTAAACTAACAAAATAAGATACGAATAAAATGTGTATCAAAATATCTATAGGTACTGGTTAAGGAATGTTGGGCCAGAAAATATCTCAGTTCATAGGTTGCCACGAAGGACGAAAAATATCTTGGAGAGTTTTCATAACGCACTTAAACTGAAATTCTCCGTCAATCATTCAAGTTTATGGATATTTTTAGGTAAATTAAAAAAATACTTCAAATTGTATAGGTGAACATCACGTCATAATTTGCTGTCGTTATGTATCTTAATGGTTATTTCAATTGGATTTAGATCATTTGAGTAAAATACACCCAAATTACTACAAATATCATTGTTAACCAAATTTCAAATAATTTAACTCCAACAAGACATTTGAGAAACAAATTTTTGGCAGATTCTCGGCGAATCAAAAATTCTACTGAACACAATACGATTTAGGCCTCATCTCTTTATGGCAATTTTTACAGCGCTGTTCTTATTAAAGTACTGCTTACATAGAGAGACAAAGGCTCTGGGCTCTTCAAAATAATGAAGATGATGATTAAATCCCTGACGTAGATCTTGATGAAGAGCCACCAGTACTAGCGCCAGTAGAAAATTTGCCACCATTCGAAGTAGAGTTACCGTTAAAAGTGGCCAATTATGAACCAGTACCAGCCTCATTGTGTTTAGTGTGTATGACAGCGACGACCTTTAATAGTGAAGAACAATTTATTGTTTTACCGTGTGGGCATGGTTGGTTGTGTGGCATATGTGTTGTTAGTTTAAACGGCCTTAACTGTGTGTGCTCGATATGCCGTAGAACACATGTGACCTTTCAAAGAATTTACTTTGCTTAATTATTGAATAATCTAATAAAAACATTCAATACCTCACCAATATACCGTCCGGGAAGCGACAACTTATAACTATTTTCAATTGTTAATTTCTGTGGTTAAATTTAAACTTTTACCTATTTGTTATTTTTATTTATAATTTATCTACTAAACGCATTTTTTTACCCTTTTTACTTCAGTTTAATATATTATTTGTATAGTCTTGATCTATACAGTTTTATTATATCACGATGTGAAATAAATAATGAAGCAAAATAGTTTTTCTTATCTATTATTTCTATAAGTATACGATTATTAATAAACCCTAATAATCTTTGAAAAATAATTGCAAATATATTTGTAGTAGGTAGTTGTATGTTAAATTACCTATTAGTTTGTATGTGTATTTTATCAAATCAGAAATATACAATAATATACAGTTAAATGAAAAAACTACTTTTTGATCAATTTTGACCCCAATAAACATTCCTTTAGGTGGAGTGTATTTGAAAAATGTTTGTAATGATAATATATTATGAGTATTGAGTTATATTGAATAGGTGAGTTAGTAGAAGAGTTACACTGTAAGATGTCAATGTATTGAATATGTTTATTTTTATTGAAAAAAAACTCATATGTAACTGGAAAAAATAAAATGTGTTATGTGTAAGATTTTAAATCGATCAATGTTTAATAAAAAATTTAACACGTTCAAGTCATGTGTTAATTTATTTTTATTTGTGAGCATACTTAAAAGCCAGAGCATATGGATTGATGTTCCGAAGCAGTTGGTCTAAGTCCGCAAGCAAACCTTCCAACAGACGGCCTGGGACTGGCTGTTATCGCAAGCGGGCCTGGTTAGCCTCTGCGGAATCGACGAAATATAATTCACAGTATCTCAGTTGCTTCCGTCCGTTTCCAACGACATCATTGTTCGTCCCGCGGTACACTTGGCCATGAACAGTGAACACGTTTGGTCCTCGATCTGTCAACCGTCTTGGATTGAGGTCATTGGAGAACGTAGCGAATGCCAGAGAGTTGTTGTACCGGCAAATGTGAGTTGGATAGTTTTTAGCTTCCTGTGAATCAGCGATCAACAAATTAGTTATAAATAATACCGGTGCTCTCAACAACACGCGATGTCCTGTAACGGTCACCTGACCGTTGTTATAACACGTGGAGAAAAGGCCTCTAGAAGCGCGCTCACAGTTGAAG
This sequence comes from Aphis gossypii, assembly GCF_020184175.1. Lineage (NCBI taxonomy): Eukaryota > Metazoa > Arthropoda > Insecta > Hemiptera > Aphididae > Aphis > Aphis gossypii. Next base: position 7,246 of record NW_026083127.1, read on the forward strand.
TGACGGGCCTGACAATCCCTGCAGACCGCATCCAATATCCCAATGTTGTGTTGTTCTGGTAGTGGGTGTTGAACACCTGCCGGACGGTCTCTCATTGGCGCAGGTGCCCTAGGTTTTGCAACCGGTACACCGAGTGGAATAGGCTCCAACTGCAATTTAATTAACATAACTAGAATGGACGCTGTATTTTTATTATTATCAATAATAAAGATATGAAATATTTATTGACCGCCGACCTCTTCGTTAACATCAGGAAGTAAAACGTCATTGAATATGTTTGCTAATTCAAGTTCTGCCTGTGCGTCGACCAGTAGAACATCAACGACTTCGACTTCCTCAATGTCTTGACCGTCCTGATGGACGTCGTCCATCTGAATTTCAATAACCTGCACTTTTTTGTCGTCCATCTGTGCTTCAATGACATGGACTGTATTGTCATTCATCGGAATGTCGTATATTCCACATTGTTATCCTCCACCTGAACCTCATAAAGTTCCACGTGATTGTCATTCAACCGGACCTCGACAATTTCTGCGCCGCCGTCATGCACATGGACGTTGTCAATGCATGCGTGAACTGCTGGTTCACCATCAGGCACTACATGCCGTCTGACTACCTTATAAATCATAAGCGGTCGGTTTTAATAGCAGGAAAACTTTTGAGTTTACAAGAGTAGGTCCAATATAATTTGACATATTCGTTTTGAAATAAACAATATGACAAAATTTATTTGTTTATATATTATATATATATATTCAAGGCATAATTTGATTAATGTTTAATACAGGTAATTTAACAGAGTATAAATTATAATAACAGTATTATAATATGGTAATATATTAAAAAATAAAATATAAATTTTATAAGTTTGTAGGTATTGTGAGCTTTCAGCCTTTTTAGGGGCTTACTGACCACCCATCACGTAAGGGGAACACTTATGTGATGACCCATAGACCGTACCGCGTGGTGTCTTGTGGACACATCGGTAGAGTCTATGGGCTTTAAACAAACTTAACGTTGAAATAACAAAAAATAAAATAATAATATTAAGTCTAGAGAAACCTTATGAAATAATAAGAGAAAGTTAGGGTAATAGATATAAATATATACTGTACATGAGATACTCAACATGAGAATAAATAATATTAACAATAAAAAAAATTTAAAAATAGAGCAATAGTTAAATGGCAAAAATGGCAATACAGATATAATATATAAAGCATTACAAGAATACATAATATAGTTGTCACATGGCAAATGTATAAAATATATAAGTGTACAGTTTTTTATTAAATGACAAATTGATGAAAATACATATGACAAAATAATAAGTTAGAAAGAAAGAAAGAAAGAAATGAAATAAATAAATATGTATTTGAAAAGACAGTGGATTGGGGGGATAAATGAAGATAGAATAATACTAATATGGGCTGCGGCTCCGAAAATCGGTTACCGAGCTTATTATATTAACTACAAAGAAATGGGAATAATATTTAATATAAAATATATATTGAAACAGACCCACGGCTCCGTGAGAACGGTTACCGGGGTATAGAGATTTAGAAAAAAGAGAAATGAGATATAAGAAAACGGTATGGTAAAGTGGATAGACATTAAAAAAGGGGGGTTTTTTGGGGAAAATTGATACGTTACGACGACTGAAGGCTTGAGGTGTTGATGACGATCTCGACGTGATGGAGAACCGTTGTGAATGTGGTGGCTTCGCCCGCCACGGGCCTGCAGATGTAGTTAGCCCATCATGTTGTAACGGACAAAACGTTAAACAAAATGATAGAGAAAAAAAATATTTAGAAAGAAAAAACGTTGATCAACCACGTGGGTGAAACGATAAATGAATTGTTGAAAGCGGTGTCCAAGAGTAGTGAGTAGTGACCAAGTGGACGGTTTTTTACAAAATGCCCAGAGACGGAGATCGTGATGGACGTAGTCGGTGAATTTTGGTGTCTTGCAGTGTCGTCTTGAGGTGGGAAAATACAATAATTTGGGTGTCCAGGTATGCCCTGCTGACGCATACCAACGGCGTGGCAAAGCCAAAGACGGTGGTGGAGTCAGACAGACAGCGAAAACCGAACACTGGGTAGGAGAGCGGGGAAACATTATTACATAACCGTTAGGATGTTGTTTATAGTTACGCATGGAGATAAGGAAATGGCCTAAAATTCTGTGACGTTACAGTATGTAGCATAGAAATTTTATCAATTTTGATAAGTGGTGTATGAGTTCTTTACACCTATTTGAAAATTTTACTGCATTAAAAATGAAAAGTGATACATACATTTTGTCATGTGTACAAGTTAATGAGAGAACATGACAATACAGTGTTTAAATGGTTATCTGGTTAAACATTTCTGTATGATTTGTAACAACCTACACTTGTGATTGTAACTGAAATTGTCAATAAGAAATAAGATAAGATATAATGATAAGTTATAAAAATTGCAATTGCATTGTACCTACTCATACAAAAAATGCTAATAGGTATAAGTGAACCGAAAAAAGAAAAGGATTTCAAGAGTAAAAAAAAAAAAAAATATTACACTCCACAGAAGATTATAATATTATGTTACTCACATTTTTATATGTATGATTAATGATTACTAGTGACTTTAAATTTATTTGAAAGATACAACCATCAATTAAACATTAAATTGAAAGTGAGTAAAATAAATATTTGGTCATATGGAATGTTGTGTTGTACAATGTCACACCTCATAGAACCATCACATTATTGTGTACAGGGAATAATGGGTTTGTGTATTTACAATTTACATGGTATACATATATATTTTAATTATTGTTTAGTATAGTGTTGATGTTGTATTTATAAATTAATATAAACCATGAGTGTAGTATAGTAAACAGAAATCATGAATTATGAGCACAGTGAATTCAGAACTGAAGCTATGAGACGATTGGATTTAAAAAACTGTATATACTGTAATGGTAAAATCTGCAATGAACAGTGACTTACAATATATGTCAGTGTCAATTATTATTGTAAGTGTGTGTGTGTAGATTTGCACAGTAAGATTAAAACTAAAATCGTTTTTCATAATATACTCACTATTGACGGCACTGCAGCGTTGATGAGGCGGCGACGGTTGGCACTCGGTAAGTAGTCGAGTCGAGGAACGAAATGTCTTGAACAGAGCATTGAGGTGGGGCGAACAGCAAAACCGTTGGTCTCCACGAACTGCACCCACAGAAATCTGCGTGCGACGTTTGACGGAAATCTAAACAGGAATATGTAGCATTATAACAATAGTAGTATATAATAGACAGTTCTGAAACATATCCCCATGACCCGCATGACCATTGCTGACCCGCTGATCCTTACTAACCCCGCAGACCCCTCCGCCCACTACGTGTGTGACGTATGTTCCGCATGACCCATACCGCCCGATTCACTACGTGTGTGACGTATTTTTACACCGCCGCCGCGGTTATCAAATTATCAATTACGCTTATCATATTATTGTACACGTACCATATTACCGTACATGCACCATATTATTGTACATTCACCATTTACCGTACATATATTTCAGTCACCAGTTACATTATGTATCCAACAACGTCTTTAATAACGTTTTTCCATCACATAATGCAAATAATAATAATAATCTGGTGTTAGAATCGAACCGGGTATGTACTACCTCTGTCGTACATATTTGCCCCACTTCAACTCTAACTCCATTGATAATTATTGTTAAAACTGTTATATATAATGCATTTTATTGTAACAAATAACGTCCTGATCAAATTAAAAAGCATCGTCAGTAGGAATATGAAATATTCCATTACATCGACAGGTCCAAGTAGAAATATGTGGAATTTATTTCAGTACATTGACATGCATCGACATGTCCGAGCAGTCTATTGTTATTTACATATATAAGATATGTATTTAAGCCCCGAATTATGAGTCACATGTCCTTTGTCTTTAAGGAATTTACCCCTACCTATTATTGTCTGAAATGCACATATGCTTGGCTCTACAACAGCAGACAATCATTCAGTCTGTCTTCAGCCTTATACTGTTTCTCACGTCTCAACCGTTCTCTCGCAGTTTTTATATTTTTTCAGTGTTTAATATTTTTATAGGTGATGGCTGGATCAATCGCTGACAACTCTGTCTTGTATAGAAAGAAGACCTTTACATATGTGCCACCGACACCACCAGCTGAACTCATCGAATCTACTAGCTACACACTAGACTTTGCATCCCGTAAGTTTGTACATATTGGTTTTGACCCGAGTGAAAAATTTGCAAGTCGTTGTTCATTTATTAACTTCATCGCGGTACGTGCATATTACTACAGATTTTATGAAAAAAATATTCGGGTTCATGGGACATATCTTATCGTTCATATCAGACACACCACAAAAATATAAGCGAGTTATATTTTATGAAGACGAAAAAATGAAACTATCGAGTATGATGTACAGCGGAGAAAATGTGTTGGTGATTGAAACAAAAAATCGTGATGGATGTAGAGTACTGCTGAATCGGGGCGACCTTCTTCGACTTCAATATCTCGAATGTTCTTTTTTCGAGAGCATCGTGTGAAAATAAGTATTCACCGCTCTGTTGATTATAAAACAATATGAAGAAATTGTTGAGTAACTCGACAAGAAATGTAGGCAACATAAATCACCTCCGAAAACTTTTGACGAGATGGTAGTTTTCATTACGAACATACAAGACAATCGTGTCGTTAAATCTATACCAAATTTCTCCAATCAAATTCAAATACAGATGTGTGCAGCTGAACAGTTAACTGAAACATTGTTACACCAGAGGGCAAAAAACTCGCATGAGGTAATTAAAAAATATATTATTATTCCTTAAACAACAATAATTAAATATTTCTTTTAAATTTTAGTATTCCAATGAAACGACGGTCATTTCGCTAATGTCGTCACCAACACCAATGTCACCACCTACACTGATGTCAACACCACCACCGAGTTTCACAATGCAATCGCCGCCGAGCAGAGCAGTCGATGAAAACGATGGGCCGTTACATTTCAACATGCGATCACTATCGAAAACGTGCAACTTCGATTCAGCCGTATCGGAAATGTATTTTGTACCAAAACGTAAACTATTTTAATTTGAGATATGTATTGTGTCAAATAAAAAGACATGTATATAAAAAAAGTATTTTCATTTATTAACATTAAGTTTTACAATATTTACAAGGTTCTTACTTCTCCGTTAAACGGATTGTAAGTTATATTAAGGATTGTAAGTAATATTAAACAATATGCTGAAGTGGAAGCTGGAAACGCTTAGTTTGTAATTTGTAATTTATGCGTACGGCTTGTTTGTTAAATCAACTTCTTAAATCGAAAGGTTGTTTTGTGATTGTCTTTCCCTTGCTCCTTGATTCTTAGAAATCGCCACCAAAATTAATTACATATGGCTAAGAGTTCGGTAATAAAGTATTTACATGCGAAGGTCCTGTAAATTAATTAAAAATGGACAAAAATAATGAAACGACTCCGTCGGTTTACTACAGGCGGCTATATACGAAATATCGGACACAGTCATGGGAAATTGGAAAAGCCGTTTAATAACAATCGAAACGCCGATGTGACTACATGATATTTATTAATACATTTTCTAATGGTTAATAGTTATGTTAGGGAAAACTTTGTGATATTTGACTAAATTATTTATAATTTATTTCAGCATGGACAAAAGGATAGCGTTCGGTTCGATCGAGAATTGCCCGGTTTTCAGCATCAACATATATGATGCGAGTGACACTGAAAACCTTGGCAGGATCAAGGCCAGAAGGCCTAAACAGGCCGTACGACGTAAATTTAAAGCTAACTGATCACATGTCAACGTTTTCATAAAAAATGTATCATTTTTTGTTTTATTTCAGGTTGTTTCAATTGCAATACATATTGCCACATAGCCAGAAAATGTGAGTGTTTTATTTAATATTTATTGCATTATACTTGCCATGTACTTATCGTGAGTAGTATATTTAATTAGATTAATATTTCAGGCAAGAAAAAAAAGACGCGTCGGCGCCGATACCGCCAGTGGCAGAGGCCCCGTGAGCGGCGGAAGCCCCAAAAGTTGGCAATGAATAAACTTTAAGTAGTATAGTTTGTTCAAAATTATTTAACTAACATTGTAATTGAGATATTTAATTTTTTTTTTTTTCAGAAAAAAAAATATAAAAAAAAAAAATAATATATAATATGTAAAATAATAATAATAATAATAAATATTTTTAACATTTCCCACTTATTAATATTGCGAACATTTTTATAATAAAAACACATATAATATATCATTATATACCTACTTTGTTAATGTTAAATATTTGTATATGTTTTTCAAAATTGCATTATCTTGTACACACTACATTTACCTATTTATGTTATATATTGTTATGGGCTATGAGATATCTATAAGATATCTACGAGATTACAAGGCTAAGTTAATATGACCATGCCTCGTGTCAAGGGTAATGCAGATGCTACTATGACCATGACACGTGTCGGGATAGTAAGCGCACCAATAATTACAGTGCACTAATGATGCATTTGAGATGTTATTGCACATTCTCAAATTCGTGTCCAAATTTGCAACAACAATAACAAGGACACCTGGTTTTACCCAGAAGGCGACAACACGACGTAAACAAGAGACGCACCACAATATATAAGGGAGCCCGAAGACCAGCAACGGCAGATGTACCAAAGCTATCAACAACTGAGCACTTTCAAGTCACTCAGCCACTTATTTAATTTGTTACATGTATTTTGTTTGTATGCAATAAAACATATTACGTTAATAAGTTTAACTTTCATTCAAATTAACCATTTGGATTCAAATCTGATACTGGCACGCAACAATTTGGCGCAGTCGGTAGGATTCACTTTTCAAGGAGGCAAACTGTCAAAGGCTACCATCAAAAAGGAAGACTTGATCATTCTTTCTCGTTGATAACTCCAGAAGAGAAGACCATTCAATTCAACGTTGCAGAAAGTATCAGACAGGATGACAACATCAACGAACGTCGCATTATTGTGAGTGAATAGTTAATTAAATTATTACACCGATATATGTTACAAAAATATAAAACCTAAGAAATATCATTTAAGTAACTGAATACATTTAAGTAGGTCGTAAAAAAACTATTTAGGAATTTTTTTTTTTTTTGATTATTAAAGGGCAATTGATTTATTTGAATTATTATTGAGAAATATTGAGTTATTATATTATTATTGAGGGCATATTGAGTTATTTGAGTTATTATTGAATTATTATATTATTTTGAGGGCATATTGTTGAATTATTGAGATTATTATTGAGAATTATTATTGAGGCCATATTGTGAATTTTTGAGATTATTATTGAGAATTATTATTGAGGGCATATTGTTGAATTATTGAGATTATTATTGAGAATTATTAAAGGGCATATATTATTGAGATTTATTATTGAGTTATATTATTATAGTTGATTGTAAAACGTATCAAATGAGTGTGAAAGCAATTTATGGAGAACACAGGTACATCTCCTTTGGAAGTAGCTAATCCATCGAATAAGACGTCTTTAGAAACTCCAGATTTGAGTTTAGAAGTATTAAATAAAACCCAACAGTTGATTAATTTGGGAAGCCCTAGTAGAAGCCCTAGCCCTAGTAAAAGCCCTAGCCCTATTGAAAGCCCGAAAGAACGCCCTAGATTATTTAGAAACCCAAGTGAACGCCAGAGCGCGAAAATAAAACACAGCTTAGAGAGAAGTTTAAGTTTAGACAATAAAAAGGTTACACGTAGCAAGGTTACGGACGATTTTGAACATACTGAGTTAACGTTCGGGAGAAAACCGCGTGTAAAGAAAATGGTTACCATAAAATTAGAGGAAGCATTTAAGCTTATACCTATGTGTACGGGAGAAGACGATATCTATCCGTTCATAAATGCATGTGATATGGCAGTAAATTTTGTTGAAGAAAAATGCGCACCGACTTTAGTTAAATATATAACAACTAGGTTATCCGGTAGAGCAATAGAAATGATAAAATATAAAGATGTTACTAAATGGGTATACATTAAGAGTTATTTATCGGATGCTTTTGAAGATACGACAACCTCTTCAAGTTTACAAATACAATTAAATTCCATTAAAATGTGTTATGATGAAAACGTCAATGATTATTGCCATAGAGTAGAAAAATTGTATTATAAATTATGTACTGCGTGTACACTTAATAAAGAGGAATCAGAAGCAAAAGTAATTCACGAAACTTTAAAAGAACAAACACTGAATATTTTTATAAAAGGATTAATAAGTCCTATAAGAACAATTGTAAAGGCACGAAATCCTAAAACATTGGAGGTAGCTAAGCAATTGGCAAAATCAGAAGAAGTAGAATATAATTCAGAAAGAGATAACTATAGGTATAGGAACGATTTTTTTAATAATAGAGATAATTATAATTTTTCACGACAAAATAATAATAATTTTCAACGTACAAATAATACAAGAAATTATAACACGAATAATCATATCAGTAATTTTCAATCAGATAATATATACCAAGGAGGTTGATCAAATCTAGAACACCTGTAATAAAGTGGAAACAATAGTATAGGACTTTACGATAAGTTAATTATAAATCTAAATAATAAATAATAGAGTAGAATATAATTATGAATTAAGTTAATAAAAATTTTGGAAATATGGTTTTATTCGAGCGTAATGTAAAAGAAACTATAGGTACACTTTTAGAAGCATTAAAAAAGAGTATTATATAGTGACAAAATTACAAACAATAAAATTTAACATTAGAAATAAAATATGAATAAAACGTAAGTTAGGAATTAATTTGTTTTTACCGATTAGTAAAGTAATAGGTAATACACCGTATGTAATACAGAGCAATCTTTATAAATATTTCTATTAACATAAAAAAAAATATTTTAGATATTGTAGGTCCATTACCAACGACCTTGTCTAGTAATAATATATTTTAACAATGCAAGATGACTTATCTAAATACACGCTAGGAGTACCAATACCTAATCATCAGGCAAACACGGTCGCGGAAGCTTTTGTTATACATTTCGTGTGTGTACATGGAATACCGAGAACGATATTGACAGATCAGGGAACGGATTTCCTTAGCAAAACATTTACGGAAGTTTGCAAATTGTTAAAAATAAATAAAGTTAATACTAGTCATAGTAATTGAAGTAATAATAGAGATGGAAATATAGTTATACAACGTGGCCGACGAGACATTACCATACATAAAAATAATGTAAAACAGTATTATAATGTTAAAGCAAATAATTAATCAAATATAAGATTATAGTATTAATGAATAAATTTAAGAAAGATTTGTGAAATTAAAAATAATTCAATAAATAGTAATGAATAAACTAGGTATGAATGACGAATTAGAATGTAAAACATAAGGTCAATGTTACGATACATATTTCGTAAGACTAAAATCAGAATTATAGTTTGCATAAACTAAAACCGCAAAAACGTAGAGTATACGGAAGAAAAGAAAGTAACTATACTAAAACAATTTCATGATCTATGAGAATGGATGTAGAATAATATACCAAATATAATATATTTAATCATATTATCATAAAAAAAAAAAAAAGATATGAAAACTTAATAAAGCATTTTAAAATATTAATATTAATTTTATCCTATGTGTAGATTCAGTTATTCAGTCATTTAATTTGGTATGTGGGTAGAACGTAACGTTCGTGTGTAATATTAATTAATTATTCACAAATTTATTTTATTATTTTAATTGTATTAATCAAGGTGAATGTGCGGGCCGGGTGCGTATAATTATAATACGCGCGCCCGGTCACCTAAATACTTCGTACTCCGAACGCACACACCGATCGACATGTGTACGTGTGTATATGTGTATAGCGACTCAAAGGAAGCGGACGGGGTCGCCGAGCAAGACCAGAGAGTGCTAGTGTGTGGTGGATGTGTAGGTGTATATATGTGTGTGGTGTGTAGACTTAAAACTAAAATAAAGGGTAACACGGTGTTTGGTAACTATAGGTTGCTGTATAATACAAATAATTCAAAAAAACACAATATAATAAATAAATCACAGCAACCCAAAAGGTTTAAAAATATAGTAATATGGCCCTCTTGGCCCAACACACAAATGATATAATAATAATATAAATTAATTAATAATAATAATAAAAAACTCACAGATTGTGGAGCGCAGGCTGGCCAGCTGGTCCTAGCTATATAATAAAAAGATTTCACTCACACACACAAATATAAAATATAATAACAATAATAATAATTAATAATATTTGACACACACACTATGTCGTAACAATATAATAATAAAAATACAATAATAAATAAATGTGGCAATTTGCGCTCGCATAAAAACAATATAATAATTGATCGGTGTGGCGATTCGCGCCCACACAAAATGTAAAAGGGTGGCGATTAGCGCCTAGCACAATATAAAAATATTAAAAGAAAATATGGCGATTAGCGCCTAGCACAATATAAAAATCTTAAAAGAAAATATGGCGATTCGAGCCGAAACGAAATATATAATATTTTTACGGCGATTTGCGCGCGTAGAATAAAAAAACTATTGTGTTTATCGTTCACACACTGGAACTGGACTGTCGGCTTGGGCGGCTGTGCTAATTAATATCTCGCGCAGCCGATGCGGCGGCGGCGATAATTTGCTTATAATCTACATATTATATAACTCACAGATAAACAAAACAGAAATAATAACATAAAAATAAATAATGATATCTTATGTTTGTGTGTGTGTGTGTGTGTCGATCGGCGGCGGCTCGTAACCGGCGCGCGCGTATATACGCTTTAATACGTATTACAATATGCTATTTGGCTTCAACATCCTCCCCCCGTTGAAAATCTGATTTTTCAACTGCATTATGCTCTTCCTGCGTGGGCAGGCGACATAATTTCACGACAGGTCGACGCATGTGAACTCCGGCCTTTGTCCTTAATGTAACTACTCTGGTCATTCCATCAGCGCCAGGGTGTGTTTCAATGACTAAGCCCAACCTCCATCTGGACGGTGGAAGGCAATCGTCTTTTATAATAACAACATCTCCCTTTTGAAGTTGGGATCTTTTACTTGTCCATTTTCCGCGAATTTGCACTTGTGGGAGGTATTCCTTTGACCACCGGTGCCAAAAAGTTTGCATAAGATTTTGTACCAGCTTCCAACGTTTAAGTCTGCCTATTGGTTCTATAGAGATGTCTGGTTCATCTGGTATCATTATTGGGCCGAGTAGTATACATTTGTATGTTCTGCGCACTTTTGACTGCGGAGATTTTTAAAATTTAAGATATAGTTTCCGCCTTTAACCAATTATTTCCCCCCCCCCCACTGTTACACATAAAGTTTAAACAGTGTATACACACTTCAACACTATTTATTTCCCTTGTAAGTTAAACATTCAGGTTACACAATAATTTCATTTTTTTTTTTTTTTAATAAATTCTAGATAAAAGTCGTTTTATTGAATTCATTTCAGTTCAGACAGTTCAGTTAATATTCAACCATCGTTCAATCAGGTTCTGTTAGTTTTAATCAAGTTTATTCATTTAAGTTTTTTTATTTTTTTTTTTATAAAAATGAATTTTCAACAAATTAACAACAGTTTTTGTTCACTTGTTTCGTTAGTACGAAACAATGCATATCCTACATATCCAGAATTCACTACATTTATATCAAGATTGAAAACATTCAATTTATTTCCGTTGACTTCATCTCAAGATAAATACTCATTAGCTGAAAGCGGTTTTATATATTCAGGGAAAAAAGATATTGTTGAATGTTTTTGCTGCGGTATTATATTGCATCGTTGGGAAAAAGAAGATAATCCATGGATTGAACATTCAAGATGGAATCCGAAATGTGTTTTTGTATTATTATCAAAAGGAAATCAGTTTGTTGAAAATGTAGTAAAAAAATATGGTAAGATTATCGATATTTGTGATTGTGATTGTGGATCAAGGTCATATGATACTGTTGTTTAGTTCATTTAACTTTCTATATTTCAATAAAAAAAATCTGAATTTAATAAACTTAAATGTGTTAATAACTTATTTAATACCTCGTGAACGTATAGCCTAGTGGGATAACGCGTCTAATTTAAATTAATATGTTAATGATTTTTAAAAAATGTTTCAGGTTCTATCGAATTAGGTAGGTAAGTATAATAACTCTTTACTGTTTATCCAACTAGACACTATACGTTCACATTTTTTTTTTTTCTTTTTTTTCTTTTGTAACCTTACATTTGTTTAGTATATAACATGTATGGATAAACAAAACTTGTTAGTTTGAGCTAAGCTGTCTAGTGATCATATTCATATTTCTAAAAAAAAAATACTGTTTACTGTTTTTTTTTTATTTTATCAATATGAATCCATCAATCGTTGTATCAAAATCTGTGTTCGATATTTGTCCTTTTAGTAAGAAAAGTGTAACCGTTGGACTTCTAGTTAATAAGCAAATTTCAATTATTATATTATTAGAATGTAAATTAACTAAAAAAGTTGTTGTAACGTTAGATCTTGATCAGTGGTGTAAGTTAATGTGCGAAAACAATTTTAATACAATTATCGAAAATTTGCATACTCGTTGTAAACGTGTTAAGATAGCTGATAATTTTTTCTACTCTGTTAATGTAAACCAATCAACTATAGTTTTATATTCTAATGATAATTATATAACATTATCATATTGATCTTCATCTCGTTTGAAACAATTACAACATTGTATTGACTTGTATATTGTTGAAAAACAGAAAAAATTGGAATCATACCAAAAAACGTTTGATACAGCTTATACGTTAATTAAGTCTGACGTAAATGGGTTACCATCATCTTGTCAACGAAACGAATTTACAAATCAATATATTCAAAATTATGATTTCAGCTACAGCAATATACAAAGTGAAGATTGTTCATTTATGTACGAGTTATTACAATTTCATTTTAATTCATTGTCGAACATGATATTACAAGATTTAGTGATGTAATATAAAAAAAGTTTCTTAATTTATTTTAATTTATCGTTCTTTAAAAAAAAAAAAAAAAAAAAAAATGTGAAATTAATACCACTTGTATACTAACTTCAATATTTTTATTTTATTTTTTTTTTATTTTATTTTATTTTTATTTTAACCTATAAATGAATTATTATTATTTTTTTTATCTAAATAATAAAAAATAAATATAAAATATAAAAAATTTTTTTTTATTAAATAAAATTAATCCAACACCATATCCTATTACATACATTTTATAAGTATTTTTTTTTTTGTTGTGTCTGATTAGCTTCTTGGCGGGATGTCGCATCATTTTGTCGAAAACAGATTGAATGAGCGTCACCATTTCTTTGGCTGTAGTTAAATCATCCGGATGCTGTCCTGTTAAAGATATTTTGAGTGAGCATTCAGCATGCTTCCATCTAAAAAAGTAGGTTAGGTTAAATTAAATTTTTTTATATAAATATTTCACTTTAGTTAAATATATATATTATTATTATTATTATTATTATTATTATATTACCTATCTTGCAGAGCAACTTTATCAATTTTAGCACATTTATAATGTGCTATAGTCCAGTAATCTACAGCCGTATTGTCTACAGGTGTCTTAACCGTTAATGAACAATCATCCTTTTTTATATTCAAGGTGTTCTCTGCATCGGTTGGTAATTGGATCTGTTATTAAATCTAATATTTTGTCTGTATAACAAATAGCAGTGCTCTATAAAATAATAATTAAATTATATTTTTTTTACTTTTTCGTAATATGTCATAAATTTATATAACTCACCTTTTTCGTCTTTTTCGATACTGGTTTCTTCTCCGTTTTACAGCTAACCTTTTCGATGTACCTTTTTTTTGAGATGTTGTTGCAATATTATCCTATAATTAAAATAGACGATAAGCTGATGACGGTTTACAAAATAATTTTTCATAAAATATTTAATGTCTTTTAATAAAATAATTATATATATATTATAATAAAAAAAAAAAAAATAAAAAAATAAATGTTTTTTTTTACTTACTTCGGAAAATACAACCGACTTCTCGTCATCGCTTTTAAATGAGTAGCAGGACATTTTTTCAAAATTAAATTAATTTTATTAAAAAAAAAAAGTCTAGATTGTAAATCTGTTGAAGTAAACTGAATATACTGTATCGATGAGTCTCTTATATATATATATAACCACTTTACTCCTCCTCCTCTTAAGTCTAAAATAATCAGTTCAGCTAAAACACTAACTAGAATAAAATTTGAAAGGTACGTCTTTTCAATTCGAAAAATAGAATGTAATAACAAGTGCAATTTGTATCTAAAAGAATGTAATTGACTTCTACATTTCAATGTCAGATTTGAAAGGTATATACAATTTAGCAAGGTACGTAAATTTAGCAAGGTAAGATTAAAATTAAATAATTGGTGATAGTAAACATGAAATAGAAACGTACGTATATTTTGGAGACTACGCCGCCCAAATAGTTTAATATAAAGCGGTTGTGGTAGTATTAAGAATTAGACATACAGCTAGTTCGTATGTAGAAATCCTGCATATTACATTACTTCATTCCTGTTGCCCTAAGCTGATATTAGTTGGTTAGATTTAGAATAATGAATATAATATATTAAATAATTGGATTACGAACATAGTTTAAATAATCGTTTATATATATATATATTACACATATATTTTAAGATTAAAAAATATGTATTTAAATAATTGGTTATAGTAAAATATGAAAAATAGAAACGTATAGTCGAATTTCCTGTTATCATGACACGTACGTATATTTTGGGCTACACCCAAATAGTTTAATATAAAATGGGTTGTGGTAGTATTAAGAATTAGACATACAGCTAGTTCAGTAAAAACACTATGTAGAAATCCGACATATTACATTACTTCATTCCTGTTGCCCTGAGCTGATATTAGTTGGTTAGATTTAGAATAATAAATATTAATATATTAAATAATTGGATTACGAACATAGTTTTAATAATCGTTTATATATATAATATATATATATTTAAAAAAAAATATGTATTTAAATAATTGGTTATAGTAAAATATGAAATAGAAACGTATAGTCGAATTTCCTGTTACCATGACACGCACGTATTTTTGGGGGACTACTCCCAAATAGTTTAATATAAAATGGGTTGTGGTAGTATTAAGAATTAGACAAAGTTAAGCTTCACTTACGCATAGACCGATGACATTGTTCTATACTTAACAATACATCGAGCTTGCTTTTATTATATTCAGTGAATAAATAACTTTAATTTCAAATTTCTTACACATACGACAAAGTGGACTTCGTCGTTGAATCGTGCTGAACCATCTTCACCAAGACCGTTCACTACAACTAGAAGCCAGTATATATTTTTTTTTCAAGCATCTCCACGCTAACAGAAATGTAAGTACTATTACTTTACTACTATTAACTAGCTTTAAATTAAATATTTACTATTATAATTTTCCACTATAAAAAATGATTCCATTTAATAATGGTATTTTACATAATTTACACCACAAATAGGTTCATTTGTATCAAAAATATAACATGTTTGCGTTACATAAATAAATAAATTTTAGTTTTTTTTTTTTTTTTACACCACGTTAAAAAAAAAAAAAAAAAACGAAATGAATAGTAATTTGTACCAGCCCTAAAATTGAGTATAGTACGAAACATTTTGAATAGTTCAAAAAGATTAGTGTGTAGTACAACATTTAAAAGTATGTCATTTATTATAATAATAATAATATTTTAATTTATATCTTCACATTTTTTTTTTCCAAACCACATATACACAGATACATCGTAAACAATATTTTGTGTTGTTACGTCTTATACACTTAATTTTAGTTATTATTATTTTTTGTTATAATTAAAGTTATAGTAAATGTACGGTATGTACACGGAATATATTCTGTGGTATATATATATATATATATAAACAAAAAATAGTTACTAGCTTTTTCTTTCAGAGTTTAGTTGATATAAATAATTATAAATTATTTTTTTTTTTTAAAAAAAAAAAAAAAGTATAATATACTTAACAAGAATTTAACTAATTTATAATTAAAGTTAGATTGATTTTATTATATTTTATGAATTATTGCTAAACAAAAATTTACTTATTTAATATATATATATAGAGTTTGTTTTACATTTATTTATAATTAAAGTATGATTGATTTTATATATTTTATGAATTATTGCTAAACAAAAATTTACTTATATATATATACATTTTATTATAATTATAATTTTAATAATGTGAACAATGTTACAAATTATAATTTTAGTAAGTACAGATTAGATAATGCCCCTTTTTTAAATTTTATTTGGTGTGAATTATAAACTTGAAAAGTGGTACAAATTATTTTTTTAGATGTGGTGTAAATGAGATATAGTTTTTACATTACCTTTTTTATATTTAAAATAAAAAAATAAACGAATAAATATTTACCTATAATTTCAGAATTATAAAATGGAATCTCCTCAAATCGTTTACCTCCGATCTTTGATTGAAGAATTACATTTGAAAGTTTTAGAAAACCAAAAAGTGTGTGATCAAGATGAAGAAAGAAAAAAAATATGATATAAGAGCTTTAAATAAAAAAATTAATAATTTATATAAAAAAAAAATAATAGATCTAGTTGAAATAGATAGGTTAAGAAATGAAAAAAGGGACGTTTTAGATGAGTTTAATTTTCTTATTATATTGGTGAAAAATGTAATAGACGTATACGTTATCGTTCCACAATTTTAAATAATCAACTAGAAGATTTAATAAATAAATAATTTGTTTAAATAAATCTATTTTTTTTAACCTGATTTATATTATTTCTTTAATCTATTTCCATTTTTTCTTTTTTATACACCTACTTATATAGAAGTATTACTTTGTTCATAATAGCTTTTCCAAAACATAAAAAAAAAAAAAATGTTTTTTTTTAGAAAATGGATTTACTTAACCATATCTTAATTGAAATTCATCGATTGGATGAAGAAATCGATGATAATGATGAGAAGGAAGTACAAAGTAAACATGAACAAAGAAAAACTATAATTTTAATCAAAAGAAAAATTAAAATATTAAGATATGAAAAATACTTAGCTAAAACACTTTTACAAGATATAAAAAAATAAAAATCTTAAAAGAGAATATAATAAATTTGAGAAATGAAATATTACTTGTTAATAAATATTATGATGTTGTATGGTTATGTTAGATTTCGAAAACAGACGTTAGCTTATCATCTGCATAGCGATTATTGTACATTATTGGATGATCTAAATTTATTAACAGAATCTTTTTGTTTGAATCTAAAATGATTTTTTTTTTTAAAAAAAAACTAAGTACTCATTGTTTATTTAAGAATTTTTATTTTATTATTTTTTTTTTAAAAAATGTAAAACAAAAAAAAAACATACATTTATATTATATATAAAATTTAATGTGTTTTTTTATTATTTCAGTCTCATTATGAACAGAAATATAATAACAAAAAAACAGCGTATGAACACGATTGGAAGTGGACTTATTGAAATAGAAAGATTTAGAAAAGGTTCAAAACTTTCATAATTAAGAACTGTGAAAATTATATAGATTAAATTATTTTTTAACTATATTTTACATGAGTTAATTTTAAAGTTAAGACAATCGTGTATTAAAACGTCGATCAAATTTAATTTACACGTTGACGCTACTTACACACGTCCTATAACACATGATAAACAAGATGTGGCTTTTAAAACTTCGAATGTTTTAGCATGTAATTCATCCGATTTCGCTAGTTTGTTAAACATAAAGTTTGATAAAATATTAGCTGAAGAATCTGAATTTATTGCTAAAGGTTCAGGATGGACACTTGTTTCAATAGATGGGTTACAGTTGAGAATCAATTTAGTAAATCCATTAAAAGGAGGTACATATTTAGATTTACCTAAATTTATACGAGAAAAAAAGGCTATTATAAACGTTAAAAATAAAGATAAATACTGTTTTAAATATTCTATACTAACCAAATATGATAAGCGTTCTAATAAATCACGATTTAACCAAAAATATTTTGATTTTCTTGAAAAAAAGAGTGGGTTAGATTTTAAATGTATTGATTTCCCAACACCAATAAATCAAATTAAAAAATTTGAACGTTTAAATAATGTTTCAGTTAATGTTTATAGTTTAAATAATAAAGGTACTATTTTCCCTCTATTTATAAATAATAAAGAAGAAAAAAATCATTTTGATTTATTTTTTGTCAATAATCATAAAACATCACATTATTGTTATATTAAAGATTTTTCAAGATTTATTAGAAGTCAGAAAACTAAAAATTGTTCTAAATTAATTATTTGTAAGAGGTGTTTTACAACTTTTGGAAATAAACCATGTAAAAGTAAACTTTGGGGTGAAACAGGATTAACTGAACATAAAAAAATGTAGTAAGAATAAATTAGGAAGACCGATAATGTTTGAAGAAGGAAAAGAAAATAAATTCATATTTTTTAAAAGTTATAAAAAAACTTCTAGAATACCATTTGTTTTTATGCTGACTTTGAATGTATTTTAAAACCTAAACAGACAAATGAATTCACTAAAACTAGTAAAACTTATATCACACATTTACATGAAATTATGAGTTATGCATTTTATGTAAAAGTTGACTATAATATTATCACAGAAAAGTTAATGCAACAGTTTAAAATTCCAACAAACATAATAATTTATAGAGGTATTGATGCGGCAAAAAATTTTATGGAAAATATGATTGATATTTCAAAAAAAATAAATGATATTTATCAAATTAATGTACCAATGATTACGTTGACTGAAAAGGAGGAAAAAGAATTTCAAATAGCAAAGGTTTGTAAAATATGTTTATTATCTTTTGAAGAAAATGAATTATTTAAAGTTAGAGATCACTGTCATATTACTGGTAAATATAGACAATGTATTTGTTTTAAATGTAATTTTGAAATAACCAACCCATCATTTGTTCCAATTTTTTTTCATAACTTATCTTACGATAGTCACTTTATAATTCGAGAACTTGGTTTTGATGATAAGAATATACATGTTATTCCAAATTCTGTAGAAAAATATATATCTTTTAGTAAAGAGGTTGCTCCGAGATTTAGTATAAAATTCGTTGATACATTCCGTTTTATGGCCTCCTCATTAAGCGAGCTTGCAAAAAATTTACTTGAAGATAAATCAAGGTTTAAAGAAACTTTAAAATTATTTTCTAATAAAACATTTGATTTAGTCACACGAAAAGGGGTTTTCCCTTATGAGTATATTGATAGTTGGAGTAAATTAAACGAAACTCGATTACCTTCAAAATCTGCATTTTATAACTCTTTAAAAAATGAAGAAATTAATAATAATGATTATTCTCATGCTAAAAAAATTTGGAAAGTATTTAATATTAAAACTTTGGGTGAGTATAGTGATCTTTATTTGAAAACTGATGTCACCATACTAACGGATGTGTTCGAAAATTTTAGAGATTTATGTTTATCTACTCTTAGTCTAGATCCTGCTCATTATATGACTGCTCCAGGATTTGCTTTCGATTGTATGCTTAAATATACTAAGGTTAAATTAGAAAAATTGACTGATTATAACATGCTTTTATATTTTGAATCCTCAATCAGAGGGGGTATCTGTCAATCAGTTAAAAGATATGCTAAAGCAAACATACCAAACATTAAAGGTTTGAACTATAATCCTAATAAATCAATTTCATGGATTACATATCTTGATTGTGTAAATTTATATGGAAAATCGATGTTAACTGAGCTACCTTTCAAAGATTTCGAATGGGTTGATGACTTGAACATAGATGTTACTAAAATTCCTGATGATTCAAAAGTCGGATATATATTAGAAGTTGATATTGATTATCCTGAATATTTACATGAAAAACATAATGATTTCCCGTTTTTACCTTTAAACGAATGTCCTCCAAATTCAAAAGTTAAAAAATTATTAACTACTTTATCATCAAAAAAAAATATATATTACACTATAAAAATTTAAAACAAGCAATTGCTAATGGTCTTAAATTAGTAAAAATTCATCGAGCAATCAAATTTTCACAGAGTAAATGGATGGCCTCATATATCGAACTATGTACGAGAATGAGGAGAGAAGCTAAAAATAGATTTGAAAAAGATTTTTGGAAATTATTAATTAATAGCGTTTTGGTAAATGTATGGAGAATGTTCGAACTAGAGTTTCTTTAAAACTGGTTACATCAGATAAACAAGCAAATAAATTGATGATGAAAAATACTTTTAAAGATAGAACTATATACTCTGAAAATCTTATGGCTATTCACCAACATAAGGAAACTATCAAATTCGATAAAGCAATTTATGTAGGGTCTGCAATTTTAGATGTCTCGAAAACATTTATGTATGATTTTCATTATAATGTAATGAAAAATAAATATAATAATAAAATACGATTATTGTACTCGGATACAGATTCTTTGGTATATAATATTCGAACATTTAATTTTTTTGATGATATTAGATATGATTTATTTCCGTATTTTGATACATCAAACTATCCAAAAGATCATTATTGTTTTAGCGAAAATCATAAAAATCAACCTGGTTATTTTAAAGATGAAATGGGGGGAAAAATTTTAAAAGAATTTGTTTCATTAAGACCGAAATTATATGCTTACAAGACTGAAAACAACGATGAGGTTAAAAAAGCTAAAGGTGTAAAAAAATATGTAATTAATCAACATATGTATTTTAAAAATTATATAGAAGTATTAAATGCGTACATAAACCATATCTCTCTTGATAATAAACAAACTTGTAGAAACATGAATTTTATTCAATCGAATAAACATGTTGTTCATTCTAAAACAATGAATAAGCTTGTACTAAGTGGTAACGATGATAAACGTTTTATAACAAACGATGGGATTAATTCACTAGCATACGAACATTATAAATTAAAAAAATAATTATTCTAATATTCACTATGTTTAAGAAAATCGATATTAAGTATTTCTAAAAATTTAAATTATTATCATCAGTAGGTGTTTTTTCCACGCTATCTAGTGATAATAATTATTTCTAAATTAAATTATTATCATCAGTAGGTGTTTTTTCCACGCTATCTAGTGATAATAATTATTTCTAAAAATTTAAATTATTATCATCAGTAGGTATCGTTCAAAGTGAAAGGAAAACATTATATGAATAACTAAAATAATTTAATTTAATACTGTTTTTTTTTTATTTTTTATAAAAAGGTAAAATATATATAAAAAAAAATTATTTAATAATATCTTTCGATAATATCCATGAATTATGACTGGAATCAAAACCCATCCATTTAACAAGCATTTTATCTTTAACTTTTTTTATAATACGTTCAATTAGAAATGTGTTCGGAAAATCAGTCAATTTAATTTCTTGCTCATAAAAACCACCTAGAATTATATTGTTTGATCCATCCTTTAGCTGATAAGTTATTGGTTCTGTATGTAAAACTTTTGAAACTGTGAAAATTTCTGTTGTCCAATTTGTGTATATCCTTTACTAAATATATGCTTATATTTTGATATTCTTACTTTATCATTAATTTTAAATTTTGGTTTATATAATGTTTTATTTGTTTGTATATTTGATTTGATTTTACTTGTATTTATTCTAGCTTCATATGGTGTACATTTAATTGATCTATGTTTTGTATGATTATAATTATAAATAATTTTTGATATTTTGTTATACCAATTCCATGTACCTGTTGCAGTAAAATGTTTGTATATATTATTTTTTAGAGTTTGTATAACACGTTCTCCAATTGAACACTTGATAACGCTATACGTACTATAATGTCTAATTTTATTTTTTTTCATTAACTGTTGAAATTGATTATTATAAAATTCTGTACCATTATCTGTTTGTAATAATTTTGGATTAGCTTGTTTTAATATATTAAACATACCTTTTGTACATTCTTTTCCTGTTTTATTTTTCAATGATTCTACCCATACATATTTCGTGTATGTATCTATAACAACTAAAATATACTTAAAACCAAGATTTTGTTTAGAATGAGATTGCATATCCATTAAATCAGCTTGCCAAAGGTCATCTTTAAATCGTGTTATTATACTACGTCTTGGAAATACTTTTCTTGCAGGTCGATGTAGCTCATTAGCTAAACCCTCTAATGTAGACATTAAACTATAATATTCCTCTCACGTAATTCTTCTATAATAGATATGATTTCATTATTTACACCAGTATTACCAGCATTTTGGGACGATGTTAAAAGATTTAATCTAACAACTAATTCATTTGGATCATCATAATACACTAATTGTGTATGAGGTATTACATCTTTATATAAACCAGATCCTTTCTTAACTGACGGTGATAAACTAAAGTTAAATAGCTGATCAGTTGGAGGTTCTTCAAATTTAGAATTAATCACTGAAGAAGAAAAATCAAATGGTTCATTTGATATGGCTGTATCATTAATAATGTTTCTTCGTTTTGCGCCTGAGCTAGATAAAAAGTTATCAAATTCTTTTAATTTTAATTGAGAAGGAGTTTTAACTTTTGTGTTATTTATTTTCAATACTTCCTCATTTATTGTTTTTCATCAATTTTCATTCGATCATATAGAGGTTTTACAACGTTCATCCATTTGAAATATCTTGAGGTTTTAGGTTTCCCGTCTGCCTTTAAATAAACTTTACTTGTTTTTAGAATATTATAATATGATTCCATATCTTCTATCGTCATATTTTTTGGTACTTTCTCACATAATAAAGACCAAAGTCCTTTAGTCCAAGGGTAGTAATTATCAAGCAAGCGTAAGTTACCATGATCAAAAGTGACAGGAATATCTGATATTTTAAGTTGATCATTAACCGAATCATAATGCATGCCATACGATTTATCATATCGCTGTAATTTAGGATTAGAAATTAAAAAATTATCGAACGATGAATTTGATTCGTTTTCGCTATCTCCATCACTAGTGATCAAGGTATTTTTTTTTTTAGTAGTGTCAGAAATAAATGAAGTGTTTTTTTCTGGAATTGAAGTCAATGGTTTGAGTAAAGGTATAAATGTTTCGCGAAAATAGTTATCAGAATCTATAACACCACGCTTCATGTTCATTATTTTACGTTTGATATTTTTTTTTGATAATATCAAATTTTTTAACAAAACTTTATCTTTATTCATTGAAAATAATGAACTTAATATATCTGTTTCCTTCAACTAAAGATAATACTATGTAGATTTTGTCTATATTACAACTATATTTATATACTTATTTTTTTTAATAAAAGTATGAAAACCACATCTATATCTACCTTCATTCATTTCACGTGTTTTATCAATAACCATAAATCCGTAATCACTATGATTCCAGCAGAAATGAGAAATTTTCCGAAATTCTGAGAAATCCATATCTGCTGATGAATGATCATTGAATATATGTTTTAAATTTGTATCATCCTGTTTTAGAATTATTAATAAATTTGAATTATCTCTTACCAGTTGCTTCGGAATTTTAGAATATGTTTGTGCTAAATAGAATACAGAGCTAGCACCTGAATGTCTACACATTCCGAAATATTCTCTTATTATCGACTGCGGACCACATAAAACATCATCGAAAATTATTACAGAATTCTTTTTAGTTAAATTCGGTTTTATAACTTTATCAGCGTCTGAAAATATAAAAATGTTAGCACCTTTTATATCATCTATTATTTTTTTTAATAAAACATATTTTCTTGATTAGAAGTTTTTGAGTATAAATAAATATTTTCAAATCTTATTCCGTTTTCATGAGTGATTAGATTATACATTATATTTGTTTTACCTGAACCACTAGGACCGACTATAATAGCACGTATAGTATCAGGTAATAACGGTCCATGTCTTGACGTTTTTTTTATTATTTGAGTATCAACGTTCGAAATATCTAATTTATCTTTCTGTTCAATCAAATCCATTTTTTTTTCTTATAAATACTCTGGATCTTTTAAATTTATAACCAGTGAAAGATAGTGTGCTCAACCTGTAAGTAGAAATCAGATAAGACTGGTGAAGGTTTTATAAACTTCTTTATAAATACTGAAATAAAGTATGATGAAGGTTAAACAGAAAATAGGTATGAGTTATAAAGGTAAACATAAAAGTAATAAAAAAATAAAAAAGAGAACACTAGCTGCAAAAAAAAAGGAAAGGTTAAGAAAAATCCTAATGGTAAAAGATTGATTTTAACACCAGGTCAGACAGGAGGTGCGATTCCTCTAATTCCTATTTTCGCAGGGTTATCAGCTCTCGGTAGTTTAATGTCTGGGAGTGCTAGTGTTTATAATGCAATTCAAAATTCGAAAAAAAAGAAAGGTAGCGGATTGAATTTAATCAATAATGGATCAAGGAAAAAAAACTGATAAAAACGTTACCTGACAGACCACTCACATCTAGAGACATTATAAAATACATTGCAAAGTTTAATATCAATCATTTCCGAGGAGTCTTTTCACGAGATGACTTACCTAAAAAACCACGAACAATTGAATGTGGTATATTAAACTTAGACGTATCTTCAGGTGATGGAAGTCATTGGGTAGCGTTTTACAAAATTAAAGATAAGGTTGTATATTTTGATAGCTTCGGTGATTTACCTCCACCAATTGAATTACAAAACTATTTCAAAGGAAACACGATTATATATAACTATTCAAATTATCAAGATTTTAATTCATTTAATTGTGGACATTTATGTCTTGAATTTTTACAATGTATGAATCAATTACATTAAGTTTAACTGGTAATACAACTACATTATCTGTACATTATTTTCCAGCAATTGATGTGTACGATGACTCGGAATTGCTTTGTTAAATTTACAAACATATAATACATTTCCAAACATAAATGAAACTAATAACCAGTTTGAAATACATTTAGAAAACCCCGATCGTTTACTAAATAATAATAAATTTCCAACCTGTTTTATCACACTGAAAAAGGGGTGTTACGGTATTAAGGATATTAAAAATCAAATTTTAACGCAAATAGATGACTTTTATAATGTTAACGAATACATTGGAATAAAACTAACAGAGAAAATAACTTTTGATATCGGGATTGATCAAGTAGATTTTAGACAACCATATTCAGTAATGCAACAATACGTTTTAACGTAGCAAACAGTATAGGACCTTTATTAGGATTTGAAAAAACAAATTATGAACCACACTTGCAAAACATTGATGGTCATCGTTCAAAGAAAGTGGTAAATTTAAACAGTGTTAATTCAATAAAAGTAATGTGCATATAGCTCAAGGTTCATTCAACAACCACATGCCAAGTCATTCAATTTATGAGTTTTCTCCTACTGAGAACATAGGGCGAAGCTGATTCAATCTCCAACTAACCTAATATATTATAAATTAAATAAAACAAATATCGATTTAATAACTATACAATTAGTTGATCAAGATCATAATCCGATAAACAATTTAGGTGAAAAATTAGTAATCAATCTACATATTAAACGTTACGGATCTTAAGATGGGATTAAAATTTAATATAAGCCCATTACAAAAGATAAATCTTGCTAGTCATATAACTAAAGCGTTACCGGTAACATCGAATAAAGTAAAAAAATAACAACGAAAAATAAAACAATTTTAAAGGCTTTAGGTTATAAATTAAAGCAGAATGCCAGAAAGTGATATTTTAGATATAAGTTCACCGTTTGAAACCGATTCTAAAATTACGAAAATCGAATATCATTCATATACACCGTATACAACTTCATTTAATAATAATGATGAAATACGTATATCAATCCAACAAACAGATGTTTATCCGTATCTGAATGAAAGCTTTATATATTTAGAAGGTGAAGTATCAGATGCTGGAAAAGTAAAACTTACTAATAACGGTTTTTCCTATCTCTTTGAACAAATACGACTTGAAATCAATGGAATAGAAGTAGATAGTACACGTGTACTTGGTATTACCAGTTCGTTAAAAGGTTATCTATCAGGTACACCTGATAATTATAATTGTTATGAAAATGCTGGTTGGATATTTAAAAATAGTTCAAACCCAGCAAATAGTAATGGAGAATTTAGTGCATGCATTCCGTTAAAATATTGGTTAGGTCTATTTGAAGACTTTAAAAAGATATTAGTTAATTCTAGATTAGAACTAATATTAACTCGAAGTCATAGCGATTTAAACGCTCTAAAAGTAATTACTAGTGGAAGTACAAATTCTGGAAAAGTTGTTTTGAAAAAAATAGTTTGGAAGGTTCCACATATTACTGTTGATGATGAAGAAAGGTTAAAATTATTAAAACTTATTGAAAAAGAAAAAAGTTTGTTTATCCCGTTCAGATCTTTTGAAACTTTTGAATATCCTGAACTCGGAACCACAAAAAAAGTTGTATGGAACCTAAAAACTGCTTCAAAATTAGAAAAACCTCGATTCATTATAATCGGATTACAAAAGGGACGTAAAAATTCGTTAGAAAAAGATTGTGGTGTATTCGATCATTGTAATAACTAATGTAAAGTAAAGTTTTTAAACTCAATAGCATATCCTTATGATAATTTAAATTTGGATTTTGCTAAAAATAATTTTACCTTATTATATGATATGTATACATCGTTTCAAGAATCGTACTATGAAAAAAGTATTCGGAACCCGATATTAAGCCCATCTACATTTCTAACGCAAGCTCCAATTATTGTTATCGATACGTCAAAACAGAATGATTCAGCTACAGCTTCATCAGTAGATGTTCAATTAGAAATTGAAGCATCAGAATCTCTTTCAGGTGTAACTGCTTATTGTTTATTAATTCATGATCGCATTGTAGAATATGTACCTTTTACTAGGGAAGTAAGAAAACTAGTTTAATCAATTTAAAATTAATTTAGAATAATGAGACAATACATATAAATATATTTTTTTATTTTGAACCAAAACGTATTATTATTTTTTTTTTAAAAAAAACATGACTAAAAAATATAATTATGAAGTGTGTATATACACTGCTTAAACTTTATGTGTAACATAGAAAAAAATTTATTGGTTGTAGCGGAATACTCCGTCTGTGTTACACGGGAAATAAATAAATGTATACACTGTTTAAACTTTATGTGTAACAGGGGAAAAAATAATTTTTTTTAAATTTTTTTAATCAGTGTTTTTTACTAGTACAGCGGAGAAAAAAAAGTTTGAGGGGGAAAATCCCCCTTAAAATTTTACAATCTCCGCAGTCAAAAGTGCGCAGAAACACATTATGGTTTTTGAAAATCAGTGTTTTTTTACTGGTACAGCGGAGAAAAAAAAGTTTGAGGGGGAAAATCCACCTAAAAATTTTAAAATCACCGCAGTCTGGTAGAGCGGAGAAAAAAAAAGTTTGAGGGGAAAAATCCCCCTTAAAAATTTGCAATCTCCGCAGTCAAAAGTGCGCAGAACATACAAATGTATACTACTGGGCCGCCAATCAAAAAATGAGCGGGCGTCAAAGCTTCCAGGTCTGATGGATCGCTGCTAAGTGGAGTAATAGGCCTTGAATTCAAGCAAGCTTCTATTTGGCAAAGCAGTGTCCGTAACTCTGTACTAGTTAGCTTATGTTCCCCCATCACTCGTTTCAGGTGATGTTTAGTGCTTCTTACGGCACTTTCCCAAAGCCCGCCAAAATGCGGTGCTGATGGAGGATTGAAGTGCCATTCAATTCCCTCCTTGATGAATTTATCACTGGCACCCTTCATCATTGAAACCAACATCTTCTGGGCACCTACAAAATTTGTGCCATTGTCAGAGTAGATTTTTGCGCACTTGCCTCGCCGGGCCATGAAACAACGTAGAATGGCCAAGAAGGACGAACTAGAAAGATCCTCTGCGAGTTCCAGGTGTATAGCCTTTGTGGAGAAGCAGATGAATGCAGGGACTCTTCTTAAGCCACTACGCACATAGATAGGACCGGCAAAATCAATTCCAGTGACTGTAAATGGCCTCGCACATTGAACCCGATCCTTTGGTAGGGCCGCCATTAACGGTTGGTCGAATCGTGGGCAAGCCCTTGTGCATTTTACGCATCGCCGCACCACGGATCGTGCATTCACTCTGCCCAGTAGAGGCCAATACTGTCGTCTCACTTCTGATAGTAATAATTGGGGTCCAGCGTGAAGAAGTTCTCTATGATGGGATTCGAATATCATCAAGGTGATTTTGTGTGAGGAAGGTAATACAATTGGATGCTTGCGGGTTTCATCAATGTTTGTATTTTCCAACCTTCCACCTACACGTATCAACCCATTACTCATATATGGGTTTAAGCACCTCAGCTTACTGTTCTTTGGTACTTGTTGCCCTTTTTCCAACGCTATAATTTCTTTGCGGAAGCACTCCTGTTGAACAGCCTTTAATATCACCATTTCAGCTTCTCTTAGCTCTGATATCTGAAGATGTTGAGTTTCTCTGACGCTCTTATCTTTGCTAGGTATTTTATATATCTTACTATCCAGGAGAGCCCTCGTAGCATTGCGTTCCATTCCGAGTATTTGCTTATTATGCTTTGAACGGCTGGATTGGTTACCATTAACGCCAGTTTCATTTTTCGAGTTTCCAGCACCTCTTCTTCCCCTTTGCCTAGTGTGGGTTGCGAGTACCACTCCAATTCCTCCTTCTCTAGCCACTTAGGACCATACCACCAAGTTTCGGCTCTCACTAACTCAGCTGCACCTATCCCTCTGGATGTCACATCAGCAGGGTTATCATGGGTGCGCACATGCCTCCATTGTACCACTTCAGTCAGTTCCAATATCTGGTTCACCCGGTTCATCACATAAGATTTTAGGCGGCTTGTTTGACTATTGAGCCATGTTAACACAATCATTGAATCCGTCCATAGTCTAAAATCTTTAGCGTCCATCTCCCAAGACTCGGCGACCGTTTGGGCTAAGTCGGCTAGCAACAGGACCCCATTGAGTTCCAACCGAGGAATAGTAGCCCCCTTTAGTGGAGCTACCCGTGTTTTGGCACATAAAAGTCTTGAATGCCATACACCATTTTTATCCATTGACCGCACGTATATACAGGCACCATATGCGACTTCTGATGCGTCACAAAACCCATGGATCTCAACTCGTTGCGTGGGACTGGGTTTTACTTTTCTTGGTATAGCACAGGTCTTCAGTTCATTAAGATTGTGATAAAAATTAAGCCACTTGTCCCGCATGTTGGGTTGCAATTCTCTGTCCCAATCCATGTTTGCAGCCCATATCTGCTGAAGGAATATCTTGCCTCTAATTAACACAGGCGATAGAAAACCTAGTGGGTCAAATATCTTGTTCAGATCTGATAATACGATTCGCTTGGTCAATTTATCCTTCCTTGTTGTAGTATTGAGAGTAAACTGGAACTGATCCGCAAATGGCTTCCACTCCAGACCTAGGGACTTGACTGTATCGTTATCTCCAATCTCCAATGTAAAAAGTGGGTCTCCTTCACGCTTTCCCTTTTGGGTTAAGACAGTTGGAGAGTTTGAACACCACTTTCTCAGTGGCAGCTTGGCCGAATTGAAGATATCATTAATTTCTCTCTGCAAATTTTAGCACTCTTCCTCGCTATCTGCCCCTGTCATCAAATCATCCATGTAAAAATCAAGCAGGATCGCGTTTGCTGCTGCTGGCTGTTGCTGTTTTTTCTCTTCCCCAAGCGATACCAAACATTGAGTAGCTAGGAATGAGGCAGGCGTTGTTCCATATGTCACCGTTGTCAGCTGGTATGTTCGTAACACTTCATTTGGACTTGGTCGCCATAAAATTCGCTGCAGGTCCGTTCTTCGTTTGCAATCTGTATTTGTCGAAACATCTTTTCGACGTCGGCTGTTAAGACATATTGGTGTTTTCTAAAACGAGCTAATATTTTGAAGACATCCTCTTGTACGGTAGGGCCACATTTTAACACATTATTTAACGACAAACCCGAGGAGCTCTTTGCAGATGCATCAAATACAACCCTTACTTTGGTTGTGAGACTTGACGTCTTTATGACTGCATGATGTGGCAGGTAAAAGGTAGTTTTTGGTACGGAACTCTCATTGACCACTTCCTTCATATGTCCCAAAGCTATGTACTCATTCATAAACTTCAAATATTCTGCTCTTAATGCTTCATCTCGTTGAAGTCTTCTTTCTACACTAAGAAAACGTGAAGTCGCCATCGACAATGTTGCTCCTAATTCGTTTACTGTTGATTTTTTGGGTAATTGAACAACAAATCGACCGTCCTCATCTCGCACGGTTGTTTGTTTGAACTGCTCCATAGTTTGCTTTTCTTCCGATGAGCGTTCATTTGCCTTTGATAAACGCCCAAAGTTTGAGTCCTCCTTTCCGATTGACACTCTCCAATTTTCTTCAAGCGTTTCCCCTACTGAATGAATACCTGCTAAACACACGGCTCCAAGCTCGCCCGTAACCAACCATTCAAATTGACTATCGTTTAAAAATATATTTTTCACATTAAGTGGGATTCGTTCTGTGCATGTCGAAGTGACGTCAAAAAATACTCCTCCACCGATCAATATGTCGACGGTCCCAGGATTATTGAAGGATGGGTCTGCTAGTTTGAGTACAAGATCGTCTGGAATCTGCCAACCTTGTGCGGGGGTCGGGCACGATGGTAGGTTACTGACAATTGTTGGGAGTACGTAGCAAACTAGCTTAGCTCTATAGTCTCGCAGTCTCGACTGAATTGAAACCTCTACATACGATAACGCTTGGACACGACTTTCCCCAATACCGCTTACCGGTAATGCAGCCCTTTGGGATCGTAATTGCAATCTGTTTGCTAAACTTCCAGAAATAAAATTGACCTGGGATCCGCTATCCAAAACTGCCCTGCATTGTTTCTGTTTCCCAAGCCTGTCCACAGTTAATATGATCGCAGTAGATAAAAACACATACCCTTGTTCCGAGCCAGCTAATAACGAAGCAGCTGCTGAAATGTTTGGTTCTTGTGACCCAACGTTTTGGCTATTGGCACCTACCTGTGGTGTCTGAATCTCAACCCTTTGCGTTGGGTCCGTTGATTTCTCAAAATGCAATAACGTGTTATGCCTACGTTTGCATATACGGCAATTAAATGTGGACGAACACACATTTGCCATATGGCTTGAACATAAACAATTAAAACATAATCTTGAGTCCCTTATCAATGTCACACGTTCCCCTATGGTTAGCTCCTTGAATCTATTGCATGCATATAATTTGTGCTCTCTAGAGCAACATGCACACTTTACTCGTCTATCAGTAGACGTAAAAAGACCTTTTCTTGCGCTGTTGTGGTGGTAGGACTTTTTCGACTGTGGTGAAGTTGATGACTGGCTATTTTTATATGCATCGAAGTCCTTAGCTAATATTTCGGAACCTTCCAAGGCAACACACCGGTTGGACAGGAAGTTTTCTAATTCTGCATACCTTGGCAGATCCGTATTCGTGCGCCGAAGCTGCCAATCTTGACTCGTTTTTTGATCTAATTTTCTCAAGACAATAGTCACGAGCCACGCATCCCAATGCTGAATAGGTTGCCCCAATGCTTCAAGTGCAACTACATGTGCTGAGACGTTGGAATGTAAAGCCTGTAGATGCAATCCGGAAGTTGATTCTATTTTGTTGCAGTCTAAAATTGCACGGATGTGGGACTGTATTACTAGGCTCTTGTTGTCATAACGTTGTTGTAACCTTTTGACTGCCATTTCATAGTTATTTTCAGTTATCGGTATTCCCTTGATAACATCCAGTGCTTGTCCACTCAGGGTAGACCTAAGGTAGGAGAACTTTTGTGCTGCTGGATAACTGTCATCGTCGTGTATAATTACCTTAAAGCAGTCAAAAAATGATTCCCATTCCTGTATGTTGCCATCAAAACTTGGTAGTGAGATGGGGGGCAAATGCACCTTATGCGAGTGCACAGTTGTCGTATTGATCGAATTGTTGTTCATTGAAGTGTTTTGACTCTTATCTGCATTTATGATCTGCTGCATTTGCGAACGAATAGAGAAATATGCATTCTCAAATTCCTCTCTCTCGATTGCCTCTTCGTCAGATCCATCTACGTCAATCAACTCGATTTCGCACTGTATCTCGTCAAACTTGCGATTGATTTGCGGTAGCTCTTCTTGCCGAAATTTTAATAAAGTAACCGGATCCTCTTTTGGGTTAAATTTGTCGACAAAGGTTCTGACACGAGTAAGAGATGCCTTTATGACCCCCCGTTTCCTCCTCAAATCACTGAGGCATTTCTGCTCACTCTCCTCGAGAACCATGATTACGGATAAAATAATAATATACACCAGCTAAATATCAACTCAATCAATATGATATTATAAATTAAACGCAAATTACACCAGCGTTTTAACCGCGAAGAAAAAATATTTTAATATATCAGTGAAGTCGTAAACTAAATGATAAAATAATAATAATAACAACGACAATAATATAAGATTTGATAATGATATCACCACTCAATAATCAAATTGATTTAAACTCAAGAAGTATACCTGGCAATCGAAAATTAATCGTTATGGAATACAGCAAACACAAATAAAAATGATATAATATAATAATCCACACTATGAAGAAAAGCGAAATTTAATTGATCCTGCAGTTAATTAGGATAAGAATACAATAATACACAATCTAACAATAAAAATATATAATATAAATAATTAAAAGAAAATATAGCGATTCGCGCCGAAACGAAATATATAATATTTTTACGGCGATTTGCGCGCGTAGAATAAAAAAACTATTGTGTTTATCGTTCACACACTGGAACTGGACTGTCGGCTTGGGCGGCTGTGCTAATTAATATCTCGCGCAGCCGATGCGGCGGCGGCGATAATTTGCTTATAATCTACATATTATATAACTCACAGATAAACAAAACAGAAATAATAACATAAAAATAAATAGTGATATCTTATGTTTATGTGTGTGTGTGTGTGTCGATCGGCGGCGGCTCGTAACCGGCGCGCGCGTATATACGCTTTAATACGTATTACAATATGCTATTTGGCTTCAACAGTGAAGGAGATTTAAATATTAAAAAATATATATATTAATAATATATACTGTACTAACATACTTTATATTGTATTCTTAATTTATTTAAAATTTGATATAACTAATATTATTATTAAGTTACCAATGTAAAACTGAAATTGTAAGTGTAACTGAGTGCATTTAAGAAAAATTGTAAAGATTTCTGTCTGGTAGACATAAACCTTTTTTTTTTGTGGGGAGGTGTTATGGGCTATGAGATATCTATAAGATATCTACGAGATTACAAGGCTAAGTTAATATGACCATGCCTCGTGTCAAGGGTAATGCGGATGCTACTATGACCATGACACGTGTCGGGATAGTAAGCGCACCAATAATTACAGTGCACTAATGATGCATTTGAGATGTTATTGCACATTCTCAAATTCGTGTCCGAATTTGCAACAACAACAAGGACACCTGGTTTTACCCAGAAGGCGACAACACGACGTAAACAAGAGACGCACCACAATATATAAGGGAGCCCGAAGACCAGCAACGGCAGATGTACCAAAGCTATCAACAACTGAGCACTTTCAAGTCACTCAGTCACTTATTTAATTTGTTACATGTATTTTGTTTGTATGCAATAAAACATATTACGTTAATAAGTTTAACTTTCATTCAAATTAACCATTTGGATTCAATTCTGATACTGGCACGCAACAATATTTATTTATTTATTTATTTAATATTAAACGGGCAAGGCCCAATTAAAATTAACAACAATATTGAAATCATTAATAATATAATACAAATATTATTTATAGTAAATGTGAACAATGAAAATTATTACAGTAAAATATTATAACATAGTACATTATGAATTAATTATTAAAGAATTACAATACAATTTGAAGGAATATAAGTTTGGTGAGCTGAACATATCAATTTTTAATTTATTTACGGTTTGCATTACTCTATTACAAGGAGTGTTATTTGCATAATTGGTAACTTGTAGACTTAAACGAAAAGTGTCTGTTGAACGTGTGTTAAAAGTGGGTATGTAGAAAGTTAAACGGCTTAAAAAATCTGGGCAATCAACATTACCAGCCAAAAGCTTATAGAGGAAACATAAATCAAGGCTTATACGTCTTTGTTCCAACGTCTGAAGGTTTTATAAAGATAGTAATGGATTATAGGTAGTGTGAGGAGCTCTAGGTATGGAGCATTTAATTGAGATGAAGCGTAAGAACTTCTGTTGTACTTTTTCTAATTTAGTTTTTTTACCTAACTGATAGGGAGACCAAATGATAGAACCGTATTCACAGATGGGTCGGATTAACGAGCAGTAAATTGATTTTAAAGCAAATTTATCAGTAAAGTCCGCACAATTACGATTAATAAAACCCAGTATTTGATGCGTTTTATTAATAACCATTTGAATATGACAATCGAATTTTAATTTTGGGTCAAATAAAATACCAAGGTCTTTAATAGGACCCGTGGAGCGTAGAAGAGTTTCACTACCAATTAAATAATTATAATTAGTAGTCGATCTAGTTCTTGAGAAGGTCATTATCTGACATTTTTTGATATTAAGTGAAAGATAATTTTTAGTGCACCAGTCATAGAGTTTATTCAACTCAAATTGAAGCAAGTCAGCGTCCAGTTGTGAATTAACTATACGAAATATTTTAAGATCATCCGCAAACATTAGCTTAGAGCAAATTTGAAAGTTAATATCATTAATAAATATATTAAATAATATTGGAGCTAAGTGGGAACCTTGCGGAACTCCAGACGTAATACGTATTGGGGTAGAAGTATAACCTTTATAAGAGACAATTTGAAAACGATCTTGAGTAAAAGAGATTAACCAGTTTAAAATAGAACCACAGACACCGATTTGTTCTAGTTTGGTAAATAAAATCTGTTGATTAATTTTGACAAACGCTTTTGAAAAATCAGTGTAGATAACATCAACACTATTACCAGTCATAAGCGCATCAGATAAGAAGTTTTGAAAAACAAGCAAATTGGTATTGGTACTTTTTTTGCGCCGGAACCCATGCTGGTCGTCAACGATTACATTAACTAAGACAGGTATGATTTTATCAGCAACGATGTATTCGAAAACTTTAGGAATAATAGAAGGTATTGAGATTGGTCGGTAATTGGAGATATTAGATAGGTCAGATGATGATTTTGGTACAGGACGAATATCAGTAGTTTTCCACGCATCAGGAAAAGTACCAGTAGATAGTGACAGGTTAAATAGATATAGTAAAGGCGTAGAAAGGACATAAGGACAGTTTTTAAAAAATATACTTGGAATTAAATCAGGTCCTGGGCATGAGCTAGGAGTAAGTGAGTTAAGTGAATTAAAAATATCAAGTAGATCAATTGTACATGAGTGCAAAGGAGATTGGAGTACTTTTGGTTGATTTTGCTGGTTGTAATTTAAATTAATATTATTGTTATTTTCATAAACACTAGAGAAGTATTTAGAAAAAGCATTGACAATAAGATTTGGAGAATCAAATTTTTCATTGTACAAATACATGCAGTTTGGTAGGAAGTTAACTTTACGTTTATTATTTACAAATTTCCAAAATTTTTTAGGATATACCTTTAAGTTTTTTTGCAAGTTATTGATGTAGAGATAGTAATCAGATTTTGAGTAGAATTTACATTTAGCGCGAAATTCTGAAAAAGATATGTAATCACTCACCAAACCGGTACTCTTATGAGCAATTTTTTTCTTAAATATTAAAAATTTTAAGTTTTTAGAAAACCAAATCGGGTAAGTTGAATGATGTTTAATTATTTTAGGAACAAATAT
Organism: Aphis gossypii; assembly: GCF_020184175.1. Taxonomy (NCBI): domain Eukaryota; kingdom Metazoa; phylum Arthropoda; class Insecta; order Hemiptera; family Aphididae; genus Aphis; species Aphis gossypii. The sequence goes on from NW_026083127.1 coordinate 43,279, forward strand.
ATCAATAATTTCATAAATTATACAATAAAAAATATTTACAGAATCATTAATGCATAAATTACTAAAAAGATTACACCAATTTACCGAAGCTAGAGTGAAATTAATATCAGAGTAATTGCAGTTATAAAAATTATAAGTACATAAATTATAATCGATAGGTTTATTTATGGTAACGGGGAAAGAAATAAGTAAACCTGGATGATAGCTATCACAAGGAACAAGCGGATAATCTGACTTATTAACAGATACGTCAATAAAATCAGATAAAATTAAATCTAAAATTGAACCATTATTATTTAATATATGATTAAATTGAAAAATATTTAAATAAGATAGTTTAACAAAAATTCAGATTCTGTTAAGCTTAAGTTGGATAGACTGGGGGAAAACCCTATAGAACTAGGGAGCCAATGCAAATTCGGAAGATTATAATCACCAATTATAATTATATTTTTTACATATGGTAAACTAGAAAGTAGATTACTAATGATATCAAAATGAGTAACATAATTATCGACAACAGAACGAGGTGGAAAGTAAACATTACTTACAAGTACATAAGAAGTATCAATTTTAATTAATACAAATAAATGCTCCACAGGACAGGGGGTAACAGATAACATGTGAGAATAGTATTTATTATTTACAGATAGTAAAACACCACCGCCTCTAGAACAGTTGCTTGTGTTTGAATTACGACAACGATAAGTAGTGTAGTTATTAAAACCTAATTCCGACGTAGTGACATTTGGCGATAACCAAGTTTCCGAAAGACCAATAATATCATAATCAGATAAACAAACATTGCGCATTAAAACATTTAATTTAGTATTTATACCACGGACATTTTGATAGTATAGATTCAAGTGTTCAGAAACTGGGCCGTTTACAAGTTTTTTGAAATGGTTGGGATACCTTTTAAGAATTTGAGAATTAAATCTGTTTCACCGGCTGCTTTACGTTCTTCAATCTTGGCATAGACGTTTCGTAATTGATCACGTTGCATTTGTGTATGGTCCGGAGAAATACGAATGGAACTGAAGTTTTGAGATGAACGCAACTTAAACTTGTTTTTTAGAATGACGAAGACATCAGATACATCTTGTAGAGTAATTTTTAGCGGGCGAGGTTTACTTGATTTTCTACCTAATCTAGAAATGGCGAGTAGTAACTGGGTCCCTGGGGGGCCACCACCGCCGCCGTCACACCACCTCCCGCCCCGCCATAGATGCTGCAACCGGTACACTGCTCAGCCGTTATCTCGTAGTACACATTATCTTTATACCTATATTATATACTTAAACATATATATATATATACCTATATCTATACATCTACCTCTATCTATACACCTATATACGTACAAAACACAAATGCATGAACCTTTGTATATTGTATACATGTGCATATCCCTGCAACAGCATCACCAAAGAATCTGTAAGCACATCACAAATATTTACATGCCAATTATGCATGTAATGTGAAATCCAAACATTGTAAGATGTTTTTTCACATACATATTTTTTTTACTTAGATTTTTTATTCAGCATTTCCATACACTTAAAATAATGTGATTTAAAATAATCATAGATTATTTAATCAGTTTGAAACAAATTTGTCATGAGAAAGTTTAGTGTCATTTCATAATGTTTAATTTAGCATTCTTTTTTTTTTATTTCTTTATTAATAATAGAGAATTTTCAAGACATAAAAAAAACAACAACAACAACAATAATGCATTTGATACTCCAAATCAGGATTTACCTCCAATGTAAGTTTAATGTTTTTATATTTTATTATTAGTTTATTTATCATATTCGGTGTTTACTGTTGATGAACTACCTATGACGCCCGTTACAATAAACGAGGTAGCTATAATAATGGGGGAATTTCTCGAGAACGAGATCAGGAATTTGATGGTTGAAGGTGGATTGCCACAACCTTTCAACCAAAACCGATTATTTATAATATAAGTTTATTATTATTATTATTATTATTTTTCCTAACATTATAAAAAAAAATCTTTATAGTTGTGATGATGAAGAAATGCCATCTGACGAAGATTTGAGTGACGACGAAATGTCTGAAACGTTTTCGCCCGTTATTTCAACAGACGACTACGAAGATTTGTGATTAAAAAAATAAAAATAAAATAAAGTTATAGAATAATCAAGAGTTATATTTTTCATATATATATATATGTAATACGTGTTAGGTATTAGATTCAATACAAGCTCTTAACAACATTTTCTCATCATCTGTGTATTCTTCACCCCAAATATATTTATCAAGGGCTTCAAGACATATATTATCTAAATTTCGCCACCCCATGGATCGATATCATTTGGTTTATCTATAATAGTAAATATTTGTTATGCATAATGCACGGAAAAAACAACATTAAATGAACATACCATTGGTCTGTTGTTGATTAACACAATCATCCGATATATGTTTTACATCGTTTCTAGTCTATAACAACAACAACAACAAATATATAGGTATACATGACGATGGTAAGGTAAGTGCTATAATAATATATTTTGTCATACTAACTTTGTCAATAGAAATATTTTCACCATGGCTTAATAGATTGTTATAAAACATACGTCTTGGTGTATTTGATAGCTACAATTACAATAAAATGTGTTATTTTTAATATATTATGTACAAGTAATTAAACATACCATTTCATCAAACTCGCCATTCGCTAAAAAGTCGACGAAGCCTGCTGAAACGTCAGGTGTGTTTATAGTAGATACTTGGCTGGAGTATGACATTTTTAAAAACAAAATAATTTTTAAATAATTTTTAACACAACTCAACAAACTACACTAACATAATGCACTAAGATTTATCATTAGTACCGATTATATTCCAGTAAAAATTAAAAAACACCAACAAGCATTTTTTTTTCTCTTGTAACACGATTCTGCTGACATATTTTGTTCTCCTCATTGCATTAGGTTATGGCACAGTATCACTGATTTAGTGTGGTTTTCGCAGTGATATCGTTCTGATGTGTTTATTAAAATAATAATTATAATTATACAAAATGTTTAAGTGCGATCAGTGTCAATGTTTTTTCTCGCGAAAAGACATTTTAGCTAGGCATTTAAAGCGCCATAATAGTAATGAACCATTTAAGTGTACTATTTGTGGAAATTTATTTACTAGAAACTATGCTCTCAAACGGCACATCAAAAGTATTCACGGTGAGTAAATAAAATTTAAAGTATAATGTATAATGGTAAATATCCATACATAATAATCACGATTTACATGCGTGTAATTTCTCACAGTCGTACAATATTAGGTTTGTATGAGAAAAAAAATGTATTTATTTATTTATCATTATATAATACTAATACATGCACCATTAACAATACTACATTATTGAAAATACGATTATAAATTATTTGATTGTAGAATATACTACTATGTTGAACATTTTCGCATTCAGTTCCCCGCGTTTTTATCGTTTACTTTTATCGTCATATAATTCATAGACAGCACAGACTCAGGCATGCAACTAAACGAATCGGTTTCTGTTTCCCGCGTTTTATTTCTACTTTTATTGTTATCATTAGATAACTTGGACACCGGTATACGTGTTAAGACATTCTGACCGTATTTAAGGAGTTTAGTATATGCAACCACATGTTCATGGTTATTAGGTCAACGTAATTGGACACTCGATCTCCGATGGTAAATCACAGATAGACAATAAATTGTTATAGCGATTTCGGTGTTCAAGTTTAAAATATTAAAGTATTGATCCATTTTAGGTATTAATAAACAGTCTGCAGTACCAACAGCAGCAGCAGCAGCAGCATCAGCAGCACCTTTAGTACCAACAATACCTGAAGCAATAAGTAAGAACTTTATATATATATGTTTATAATTGAGTATTATAATATTTAATGTTTTTTCAGATGGTAATATGTTTGAAGACAGTGACGATGAATTGTGTGTTCAATTGTTGAATGAGGTTGAAAATACTGAATTATGTAAAAGTATGATACACTTTATAAACTATACATACCTACATAATATAACACTATTAAATGTTTTTAGCTAATGCCAAACAACAGGACATGCTTGAAATAGCCCCAACATTTTCGTGGAAAATAATCCAGCTGAAACGTCTAACAAAAGCATTTAATTTAAAGCATTCAAAGTAGCATTAATAACACCTATACATAAAAAAGGCCCTATGTCTTCTATTAATAATTTTCGACCTATATCGGTTATATCAAATATAGCTAAAATATTTGAAAAAATCATAAAAACAAGATTAATATCTTATTTAGAATCGAATAATATACTTTTTAAAAATCAGTTTGGTTTTAGACCTAACAAAAGTACTGACCAAGCAATTGCTCATGTGACAAAATTTATCTACACTGCACTTGAAGAAAATAAAAAATGTGCAACAATTTATTTAGATCTTGCCAAAGCTTTCGATACCGTAAACCATGATAAACTTTTATATAAAATGCAAGAAATAGGTATAACCAGCAATGCTTTATCTCTATTTGATTCTTATTTGAAAAACAGGAAACAATTGGTAAAAATAAATAACTGTATCTCTGATGAACAATTAATAAAATGCGGTGTACCACAAGGTACAACGCTATCGCCGGTCCTATTCAATATTCAATTAAATGACATTAAATTATTAAATCTAAAAAGCCATATAATATGTTACGCTGATGACACTGTATTAATTTGTATAGGTAATACTTGGAATGAAGTTCTAAGATACATTGAGGATGATCTAAAATGTATTGATAACTGGCTTTGTAATAATAACTTATTTCTTAACTTCGACAAATCAGCTATCATACTACACTCTTTATCTAAGCACACTTTACCACCAATAAAAGATATAAAAATCCATGAATATAATTGTACAATAACAGACTCATGTTCCTGTAAATCAGTTATTGTTGTTAAAAACTATAATATTTAGGTATAGAAATGAGTTCCGACATGAAATGGAAAAAACAAATCGATTATATGTCTAACAAATTAAGAAAAATGATATACATAATTAAACAACTACGTGAGATATTACCATCGAAGGAAATTAGAAATATATATTTAACTCTATTTGAATCTATAATCACATACGGTATAATAGGATGGGGAGGGGCATATGATAATGTTCTAACACAGCTTCAAAAATGCCAAAACTCAATTATTAGAGTTGCGACTAAAAAAGATTGGAGATATCCAACAAAAAAACTGTATGAAGATTTTAACGTTCTTAATATAAACAATTTATACATCAAAATTATTACTATATATTTAAAAAAGCATAATCAATTATCTCCTATTAGTCATGAGGTTAATACTAGACACGCAGCTAATAACTTTTCTTTAGATTGGCCAAAAAAAACCGGATGCCGTAAAGTATACCATTTCTTGGGAACTCATATTTATAATTTAATGCCTATCCATATAGCTAATATGCCTTTACCTGCTTTTAAAAAACACATTTCCCATTGGCTCCAATATGAATATAATGCGAGTAAAATTTAAAATATTATAACCATTCAATTTCTATTTTATAATTTAATATCATATAGGTAATATTATTATATTTGTATTTCATTCTGTCTTATATCTCTCATGCTATATTTTAGATATGTAATATTTAATTTAGAATATTGTAAATTGATAACCCTGGGCCTCCACACGAGTTTTCTCAGTGAGGCCCAGTAATCTTTTTGATTTCAAATAAAAATAAAATAAATAAAATAAAAATAAATTAACATTTTTATGAAACGCTTATATTATATATTATGTGTACATTTTTTAGGTAAGCCTGTACACGTTGGCACCACGGTCGGAACAAAAGAAAAAAGAAAAAAAGCGAAACTAATAGAACCAGCAACTGAAACTTAACTTTTAGAATCAAATTTGTTCAGCATTTATAATAAGAAAAATAGATTTATAAAAAAATATAATGCTTTTATGATTGACTATAGTATAACATTAAAACCTGTGCCGGGAAATTTAGATATAGTTAGTTTAAACACACTATTGGAGGATAGTTTAGAAAATATGATAACAAATATTAAAACAATTACAAATTTTACTGATGGGGACATTGTTAATATGCACGCAGACAATCCGAAGTTTTTTTTGCCAATATCCACAGATAACATGACATCCAATATCTCAGGGCAGAAAATTTTAAATAAAATTTATAGTATACTAGCAGACCCGGCGAACTCCGTTTCGCCACCAGATTCGTTTTATGTAACATTTCGTTTGGTGATTAAAAGATAAAGAAAAAAATTTTTTTTTGTTATATATTTGAAAAGGAAAATATTTATTTCATTTCACAACAGTAATAAATTCATTTCAATTACCTACTAAAATGAAGTGTTATTTAATTGTTTCATTGTAGTGCTCTTTGGTAAACCACATTTTTTGTTTTTTGGTCTGACGTTAACACAAACAAAGCGGATGGTTTCCCAACTCGTGAACACGCAACGTATAACTGTCCATGTGAAAAACAATGATTTTCCAAATTTATCCAGCAAACACTAAGCGATTGGCCTTGCGACTTATTAATTGTCATTGCGAACGCAAGGCGAACTGGGAATTGCAATCGTTTGAAGTCAAACGGAAGATCAGTCGGAATCATTGGTATTCGAGGAATACATACATTTTCACCTGCGTACTTTCCGTTAATAATGGTTGCCTCAATTAAATTCGGCATAAGTCTCTTTACCGAAAGTCGAGTACCGTTGTGAAGTCGCGGTGGATTCAAATTACGCAGTATCAAAATAACTGTACCAACTTTCAGTTGCAAGTTATGTGGTGGAAATCCTGGTATCTCCAGAGAGTTCAAAAACTCCGTTGGATAATTTACTACATCATCGGGATTTGTTATTGAATCAACGGATTTGTATGTCACCAAATCGCCAGCAATTTTTGATTGAATGGTGAAATTCAGTGCGTGGACATCATTATTCTTTGCTGCAAGAATTGCTCGTTGACTTAACCAAGCATAATTCTTATAATTCTCACTAATGTTTGGGAAAACATTTTCAATAAGAACTAATTGAGTGTCTACAAATCGGCAAAAGTCGTTGGTAAGAGTAATTAATCCAGATGTCGCATCAACTGGGACTTTTCCATTTCCAAGATCTAACAATTGTTTGGAAAATTGTGCAGCACTTTGATCATTTTGAAGTTGAACTCTCATATTAGTGGTTAGCGATAATGTTTTTACGTTATTCCATAAAGGTGATGCCTTTAGGCAAGCATTCAATTCATCTGCAGGCGTTCCACGGGGAACTACTGGCAACGTCTGCCTGAAATCGCCTGCCAACAATATCATCAAGCCGCCAAAGATGTTGTTATTTCTTCGAAGATCCTTCAGTGTGAAGTTAAGTGCTTCAAGTGATTTCTTATGTGCCATTGTGCACTCATCCCAAACAATGAGCTTGCATTGCATTAACAATTTTCCCATTGCACTGGATCGGGAAATATTGCACGTTGGAGTATCAATTGTGTTTAAATTGAGTGGCAACTTAAGCGCAGAATGTGCAGTACGACCGCCATCTAGAAGAGTCGCCGCAATTCCAGATGATGCTAACGCCAAAGCTATGTCACATCTTGATCGAATAGTGGCCCAAATCAATGAAATGACAAATGTTTTCCCTGTTCCTCCAGGTGCATCCAGGAAGAATAGACCACCAGTATTATTGTCCACCGCTTGCATTAATGTTTTGTATACTTGTTTTTGCTGTTCATTCAGCAACGGAACATTATTTCTAACGAATTCCTGCAATGTATCAACATTGTATTGCAGCTCTCGATTTAATTCTTGGTTGAATGCATCGTGCATCGATCGATTTGGCGCAATCATTCCTACTTCAATCAGTAGCTTGTTTGCAATAGTCAAGCATTGATCCTCAATCAGAATCAATCCTTCATTGTAGATTTCATCGGTTATTTGGATGTCAGGATTATTCGTTTGAATACGAAAGCGATGCAAGATATCTTCACATATGGCGTCTTTGTATTTGTTCCATAACTGAATTGGTTGTGAAGGAAAACATGTGGTGATGATAATTGCGAACAGCGTTCGTATTTGGTACGCATTTGATGAAACAACTGAATCTGCAAGTGTTAAATCCCAATGAGAATCGTTCTCCAGCAAACCCAATAGTTGACATGCTTCTCGATATGTTTGGCATTGGTGGCCATTCACAGTTTTCAAATGCGCAAATGATTTCGGTCCACGTACATTTACTAACAGCAGTCGCAAATAAAAACATTCATCGTTTCTAGGATGAACAGTGTACATACGACCTAGTGCATCAGTTGAAAACACCTGTGGCCAGTCTGGAACTGGGGTTCCTTTTGTTTGCGACGTTGGAATTTCTTTGTTGATTGATTCCAAGTGTAATACTTGGGCATTTCAACGTACATCAGCGTCGCTGCGAATGGATCTGCTTCACACATTGCAAAGAAGCTAGTCAATGTTGTCGATGGTGGTCTCTCAGCTCGTTGTGCCGCATTAGCCTCAGTGAAGTAAACTCTTTGGCCATTTTCCAAATGCACTGCTAAATGTACAACTGTGGGATATCTTTCATGAATTTGAAATGACAATAATCGCCACAGTGCTTCATTAGTACTGACGTATCTGCCCATTTGGAAGTTGCTGATTTCGTCATTCACATTTTCCGACGCAATACCAAACACAGCCATGTCGCTGCCTTTTGTGACGTACTTGCACAAATATTTGATTGATTTGGCCGAATGACAACTCTCAACGTTTGCATGTGTTTCGAAAATTCGTGATAGCAGCGGGCAATATGGTACAATGAATTCATTTCCGATCTCAATCTCTTGATTTTGAACTTTAACTTTGATAGTTCGACCGTTATCTTCTTTTGAACGCCGACGATAAACTGGATATCCATCGTTCCCTGTGACTGTTTCAGCAACTAACGGTCGCGGATATCGTTTTGTGCACTTTCCATCAGCCATGCAAGGCGATAATGGATTTAATGCACCGCACGGTCCATGCACCATCTGTGTCGTCACAATGTCGTGTAGACGGGGATCAGTGACTGGATCAGGAATTTCAGCTGATATGATGTCATCCACTTCATTTGAATGTAATTTGTTCAGCAACCAAATTAGGATATGAGCATGCGGTAGTCCACGCTTCTGCCATTCCACCGAGTACATATAACAACGTGTGTCACCAAAAACTCGATACTTAGTAAGCACATCCATCATAACCTTGAGTTTTTGCTGAAATACTCTGGCGATTATGTCATGGCGATCTTGCGGTTTTTGACCCGGTTCCAACTCGCTTTCAATTTCCGTCCACTTCGGATTGCATGTGACCGTAATAAATAAATCCGGAGTTCCATAATTTCGCACGTACGTCATAGCGTCTTGAGCGTATTCGTGCATGTGGCGTGGGCTTCCGATATAAGTTGATGGGAGAATCGTCAGTCGTCCAATATTCTGAACATCACCATCTGAATGAATAGCATCACGCAAGTGTATATAGTCCTCAGATCGTAGCTTTGGCTGATTGAATCTGATGAACGCTAAACGTTCGGTCTCGACTTTGACATACATGTCGACAGCGAATTGCTGGAATAGCCGACCGCACTTCAGAATGACATTCTCCTCATGTGTACGAATCATCATACGATACGCATAGTAATTCATTGTGCTTAGATTTTTATTATTCGTTGATACTCCTGAAAATGCAAAATTAAATGAATTGTTAATGGAAACCAATAAAAGTAATAATGGAAATAATTAGTGTGTGAATATTGTACCTGTAATTGGATCGACCATCTTCAACGTGATGTCGTATCCGTCTTGCCCTTGCCAATAAATGATTGGATATTGTAACGCATCGTACAAACGATGTGTCTCGTTTACACGATGCATGATATTGCTTCTTCGCTGAACGACAATGTCTCGTGATTTAGTTGGATCGCCAACAATAATTGCAGCAACATCATTAACGGTGGGTGCATTGAATCTTCGCACATGTTCACCTGTTGGAGTACAATCCGCTCTTATGACAAATTTGTGCGTATCCGATGGCATTCGTTCCAATGCTGTTTTGAACATATTAACCACAGCATTATTAGCGTGAAAAAATGCTTGCAACTGTTCAATAATTCGTCTCTTTAACTGTTGTGCTCCCTGTATATTGCACCGCACGTTCAGCTGATCCACCATCGACGAAATGAAATATATTTGCAGAAATTGATGCGGTTCATCTGGTGTTTGCACCATTGAACCATGCAAATGATATATTTGACCTTGTATCTGTAATTGCAAATATCATTAAATTTGTTCATGAATACATTGTAAATCGTGTGATGGTGTAGTGTGTGGTGTATATGAAGTTGTTATGTGTTGCAATTATGTGTTGGTTATGTGTGTTGTATCTTTTACCTTGCAAGTCGGCATGAAGCCGCCTTCTCGAATGATATTAGCTCCAAAGGAAGTCATGCGAAAGCAGTTATTGTATTCAAGGATGTGTTGAAGAAAATGGCTGGAATCGGGATCACTTCCATCAAACAATGTTTTCAGTGGCTGTGGTGGTGTAAGTAATGGATCCAGTTTGACTTTTCCACTTGCGCAGCACAATCCAACCGTTTCTCTTTTGAACTTTACCGCATTGCAATATCGGCATATAGTCGTCATTCGTCCAATATCCAAATTTTCATCATCACTGTAGTTCGCAGTGGGATCATATTGGAATGCCAAGCGATTGTATGATGCCAATGATCTTCGTGTGCTCACGCGATGTCTCAATCGGTCATTTTCTCTTATTATATTTTGTCTTTCTTCTCTTAAGTTCCTTGAATAGACTTGTTGCTGGCTTGCATGTCTTGTGCGGCGGCCGATGTTCGCACGTCGTTCTCTAGGCATTTTGGACTATGGACAGAGTGTTGAATTTAACTTCAAATGCACGATCCACATAATTTACACTGAGCTTAAATGAAATTAACTGAGCAGAGAATAATGACTATCTGTCACACACTTTATCACGCACCGTTGCTATTGGTTTGAAGTACATGCTATGTATAATAGATGGCGCTGAATGTGAAAAACGATTTCCCCACTTTTCTGTTGAATTTTTCCTGAATTTTCCAGAATTTTCTTTGCTATAAACCTCACGGAGCCCAAGACCTTTCCAACGAATGCAAAACCGTGGAAATCGGTTCGTGCGTTCTGGAGTTATAGCGTCAGGGAGGAAAACCGGACTTATTTTTATATAATAGATTAACATCGGATCAGTCTGTGAATATTAACGAAACGGTATTCAGTTTTCAAGTTATTATAATGCCTAAAGGTGATAAACCTAAACCGTCTTGGGTATACTTGAATCTTTTTACCAAAAACAAAAGATGTGTAACAGAAATTAATAATCAAGATGAATTATGTTGCCCCCGTGCTATTTTAGTTGAATTATCGTACAAGACTGCTGATATATTGGGACATAAATTAACAGATAGCCAAATAAAAGACCTACGAAATGGCAGAAATAATATACAAACACGTTTGACAAAGCAATTATATCAAAAATTAAAAATATTTGATAACCGACCGTTTACCTACCGCGATATAGAAAATGTCGAAACATTGTTGAACATTCAAGTGAAAGTCGTGAATGTGGATAATTTTTGTGAAATCGACTACTCGGGAAATGAAAATAGAATTAAGATTTATCTATTGAAAAAAAATGATCATTTTCATACTATTTATTCCATGCCTTCGTTTAAGGAACGTGTATACTACTGCGAATTATGTGATACGGGGTATAATAATAATAAAAATAAACACGTGTGTAAAAAAGGACCGGGCTAAAGTGTAAGCTGTGTAACGAAAAATATCATATCCATGACTTCAGAAAAGAAAAAAATTTTTGTCAAGAGTGCAACCGTTACTGTGTCGATGTCGAATGTTTAAGAAAACATAGAAATGTTTGCGACAAGGAGTATAAATGCAGTAGATGTAATTTAATCGTACAAAGAAATGACCACACACACTATAGCGTTTGCGGATATGGAAAATGCCATAATTGTAAACAAGAAAACATCAAATTGTGTCTACATGAATGTTTTATGCAACGAAAAATAGGAAAAGGAGGATATTGTGTGGAAGCCTGCGTTTGTAACAACAAATCATCAGAAAAACGAAAAGACTGTACGTTCACAACGAATTATATATTTTTCGATTATGAAGCCCAACAAAACACAGGAACACACATTACACATACCAAATATGGTAATTGTGCACAATTTTGAAGGAACAAAATATGTGTTTTCGACAGATTACGGCTAATGATAAATTTTGCAAATGGGCACTAAGTAAATAAATGAAAGGAACAACATACATAGCACACAATTCAAAATCATATGATACATATTTTATAATACAATAAATTTTAAAATACATGCCAACAGTTAAATACGAAATAATTCGTAACGGGACAAAAGTTATGATGCTCAAAATAAAAGAAGGGGGCTTGAACATAAAATTCATCAATAGCCTTAATTTTATTCAGTCTAGACTATCTGACTTCCCAAAAACGTTTGGACTTACAGAAGCGAAAAAAGGATACTTTCCACATTTTTTCAATACTCCAGAAAATCAAAGTTATATAGGACCTTTACCCAACAAATCTTATTACGGCTATAATACTATGACAACGAAACAAAGAACAGCTTTTATAAATTGGCATGATGAAATGACAAATAACAATTATACATTTAATTTCAAAAAAGAGTTGGAAGAATATTGTAATTCGGACGTTGACATTCTACGAAGAGGATGTTTAGAACTCAGAAAACAATTTTTGGACGTGTGCAACATTGACCCCTTTAAGAACATAACCATTGCGAGTGTATGTATGTCAATTTATCGGCAGAGTGACTTGTCAAATTCCACTATACCAGTCGTTCAAAATGTGAAAAAAGAGAAATTTTCAGACGAATCAATCAAGTGGTTGAAAAGCAAAATATTAAATGGAAATAAAAATATAAAACATGCATTAAACGGCGGAGAAGCTGTCATATGCGGTGCTAAAGTCGACGGTTATGATGTGTCGGAAAAAAAAATATATCAGATACTGATATATTTATGGATGTTTCTGGCATGGCTGTCCGGATTGCTTCAACCCTAATGATACAAACCCCGTTAATAAACACTCCGTGACCGATTTATACAACAACACAATTAGACGGACTACTCAATTGAAAGAAAATGGGTACCAAGTTGAAGAAATATGGAGTTATAAATGGAGAAAGCACTCCGATTATAAGCAAATGGTGCAATATCCAGATGATATGATTGAGCCACTAAACCCACGAGATGCATTTTTCGGAGGAAGAACTAACGCTACAAAATTAATGGTTAAAAATAAAAAAATTAAATACATCGATGTATGCAGTTTATACCCGACAGTAATGTATTATGATAATTACCCCGTAGGCCATCCTAAAAAGATTTTTAATCCATCAATTGAAAAATATTCGGAATCAAATTGGTATGGATTTATCAAATGAAAATTATTACCACCGACCAATTTATATTATCCCGTACTTCCGATAAAATCTAAAAAATTAGTATTTACACTTTGTAATCAATGTCATCTTGATAAAATTAGACAGTGTACACACAACGCTGATCAGAAGTCACTTACAGGAACTTGGACCACAGACGAAGTGCAAAAAGCTATAGAGAAAGGTTATAAAATCATAAAAATTTATGAAGTGCAACATTTTGAAAAACAATCTAATACATTGTTTAAAGAATATATATAACGATTTTTAAAAATTAAGCTAGAAACTAGCTCTTGGAAAAATGACTATCGAACAGTTAATGATTATATTTTAGCAATAAAAAATGCAGTGGGAATCGATTTGGATATAGAAAATATAAAAGAAAATCCTGGATTAAGAGCACTTGCTAAAATATGCCTGAATTCGTTTTGGGGTAAGTTTGGACAAAGACCTAATCAAACAAAAACCGAGATCATATCAAAACCGGACAGATGGTATCAATGGTATCAAGTATTGTTGGACAGTAAACTAGAAATTGAAAACATAGTGTTTTTGACGGATGATTTAGTCGAAGTTTCTTATAAACAAATTAACGAATACGTCGGAAACGAACATAATACCAAAATTTACATAGCGGCGTTCACAACATCAAATGCCAGATTTAGATTGTATAACATGTTGGACAATCTCGGTGAGAAAGTCGTGTATTACGACACAGATAGCGTATTTTATATTTTCGATGATGTCGAAGTAAAGACAGGGTGCATGCTAGGTGAATGGACTGATGAATTAGGTCCAGGTGTACATATAACAGACTGGGTGTCGACTGGTCCTAAAAGTATAGCACACACAGATAACGAAAACCGGACAACAACAAAAATAAAAGGATTTACACTTAGTTATGAAAATGTTCAAAAATTAAATATGGACAGTATGAAAAAATTAATGATGGACGAAATAAAGGAGGTACAACTACAATTTCAACAAATAACCCGAAATTCTAAAACTAAGCAATTAGCAACAACATTTACATCAAAAACTTTCAAAATGGAATACGACAAACGGATGGCTATGTATTCGGAAGGTGACATAATAGAAACGTTACCATGGGGGTACTTGAACAACTAAATGTTAAAAATTATTATACTGTGTACATAATATATATATATTCTATAATTTATTGTTATTGTCATGTAAATATCTGTGTGATTTTGTTTTTAATAATATTATACCATGTTATATAGTAAAAAATAATTCAACAATGCTAAAATATTATTATTATTATTGTTTATTTAATTAATAGAATACAATCTTAAACATTTTAAACATACCATTTTTTAAATACTTTATACAATGTACAACTTGAACAACTAAATGTTAAAAATTGTTATACAGTGTACATAATATATATATATATATATATTCTATAATTTATTGTTAAAATATCTGTTTGATTTTGTTTTTATTAACATTATACCATGTTATATAGTAAATAAAAAAAAATCCAACAATGTTAAAATATTATTATTGTTTATTTAAATAATAGAATACAATCTTAAACATTATAAACATACCATTTTTTTAATGCAAATACTTTATACAATGTTCATTGTTGAGGATTAAAATCCATATGAAAAATACAACATGGTAGTGTTTCTCCGTTCAATTGACTAAGCCGTGGACATTCTAAGTTTTCAATGTTGAAGACGGTAGCGTGCGGCATAAACTCTTCGATAATTTTTTGTTTCTGCAAACCTTTGACGTAAATTCTATCAAATGTTAATGATTGAAATATTTTCTGTATTTCTCCATACTTGATATCGCCGTATTCCAATGATAAACCGTGTTGCAACCGTTCAAGCCAACTGTTTACGCTTCGACTTTTTGCGTCTTGTTTTTAAGATGTATGTTCAAATATAAAGTGTTGGTTAGTCCATGTTTCAGTGTCTGCTATAGACATTTCTTTAATAAAATACTTGTTGTTGACTCCGAGAATGCAATGAATGTCCAAAATAGCCGAAGACATATTGTTAAGCTGACTCACCGTATGGAATATTGAAAAATAATTTCGTGGTACCGAGCACATTCACTTCTGAACACCGACTGAAATTATTTTTAATTTCATTCTTATTTATCCATGAATATGAGAATTGTCAAACCCTATCCATTTAACATATATCTGATTCCCCTTCTTTTGTATAATTTTTTCGATTAAATAATCATTAGGAAAATTTGTTTTAGATATTTCTTCGGTGTAAAAACAACTGGCTATTGGTTCATCATGATAATCGTGTAACTGATAAGTGGGTGGTTCTGTTTTGTTTATTTTTATTATTGTGAATATTTCTGTTGACCAATTAGGTAAAAATCCTTTTGTAAAAACTCCTTTCTGAGTGCTTATTCGAACTTTATCTCCAACATGAAATTTTACTTTCCTATTAACGATTGTGCGTTGTTTCAAAGTCAGTAGTGCAGGATTTTCTTCCGCCTGGACTGGTGTCATCCCGATCGTTCTATGTTTTGAATTGTTGTAATTGTCTATCAGGATGGGTAAAATAGAAAACCATTTATGTGAACCCTGTGCAATAAACTCTCTATACATGTTTGTTTTTAAAGTTCGGTTAAACCTTTCTACAAAACAAGCTTTTGTCGTTGAATATGTGCTATACTTTTTTATATTATGCTTTGCCATTAACATGTCAAATTTCAAATTGTAAAATTCTTTTCCATTATATACCTGCAGCAGTTTAGGCGATCTACTTATAAGTATTTTTGACATGGCCCCGGTCACTTCACAAGCCGTTTTTGTTTTTAATGGAATAACCCAGGCGAATTTCGTGAAGCAGTCAATCACACAGAGAATATACTTGTATCCATTGTTTTTCTTTGAAAGTGGTATCATCTCGACCAAATCTGCCTGCCATAAATCGTTTTTTCCGTACACATTTACTGTTCATCTAGTATAATTTTTCCTAGCCGGTCTGTGAAGTTCGATTGCTATATCACGTTTAGACATTAGGTATTTTCTTTGTTATACCGGATTCGTAGAGTTCTTCAAAAATAGATAATATTTCGTTTGAAACTCCGGTGTTTCCTGCAGATTGAGAGGCTAAAATAAGTCTTAATCTATCAACCAACTCATTCAAATCATTCCAATATACTAAATTATGCGTTTGTAATTGCACACCGGTCCCCGAGGAAAATAGCTTACAAATAATTTGTTTATACTTTGCACCACCTTGCTTAATTTTTGTACCGTCCAGCGTTAAATGTGCCGATATTTGAATAAGTATTGATTTATATGTATTTAAATCACTATCAGTATATTGCATTGGATATCTAGAAAACAATAACTCAACAAGCCCCGGTGTTAGCTGATAAGATGAATCATTGATAATTATTTCATTGTTTTTAAATTGTACTTATTCATGACCTAATTTAATAACACCATCAGATTTTTTTCTAGGACCATAAATTTTATCTTTCTCACATTCTTCTAATGACCGGTAAGTTCCCGTCCGATTATCGGTAGCTAAATCTTCAATTGCATTCGAAATGTCATTATCATTACCTGCTTCGGAAGTTTGTGGTGTTGGCGATTGGTTATGTAATTTGTTCAGAGGTTCGATTATTGGTTTAAATGTTTGTGATACATAAGATTGAATATCGGCACCACCTCTTTTTAATGCTTCAAATTTACGTTTAATGTTTTCCTTAGCAATAACTAATTCGTTCAACACTATACTATCGTCTTCCATGGTTAATATCGTACTATAGTGTTTTATATAACGACAAACATGTCAAAACCGTGTCGATACCGTCCGTTGTCACGTTCACAGTCCTTACTTATTACGACGAAATTGAATCTCCCCTTACTCCAACACAAAGTACAAAACTCTATAAACTCGGGATAATTCATATCACCAGAGCAGTGTTCCATGTAAACGTGTTTTAAATTAGTCTCATCTTGCTTGAATAATATTATCATGTTGCTATTATCTCGAATAAGTTGTTTTGGTATGCGTGCGAATGATTGCGCCAGATAGAACACATTAACGTTGTTATGTCTACAGCGCGTGTAGTAAGAACGTACAATATTCTGATTTTCACATAAAATATCGTAAAATATAAAAAAAGAATCTGGTAATGCTTTTTCTGGAGGGATAACCTCATCGTTTTCATGAAAAGTGAATAACTGTACTCCGTCCACATCTTTTAAAATTTCACAAAGCATTTTATATTTAGGTTGATCGAGTGTTTTGGAGTATATATAAACGTTATGAAATCGTATACCATTGATATAAGTCAATAAGGCATAAATTAAATTCGTTTTACCACATCCAGAAGGACCAACAACTAAAGCACGACAGGTATTTGGTAAAAGCGCTCCATGTCTTGATTCACGAGTCGTAGGTGGGTCGATATTTTACACTGTGAGTTTTATTTGTTAATCGACAAACTTCATTATAATATAATGATTATGTATAAATAACTGTGTAATCTTTGTAATCTGACCATTACACGATGTCACCCGTTCGAAGAAACAACAAGAATAAAGGCGGAGGTATAATTAACACTCTTATAAATAAATTACCACTTGAAATTCATTTACCAGGTAATTATAAACTGTACCACACACACACACATACACATAACCTAACAATATCACTTTACAAGTTTATAGTTTTTATTTATCATTTTAGGTTATCAGTACTGCGGTCCGGGGACAAAATTGAGAAAACGGTTGGATCGTGGTGATAAAGGTATCAATCCTTTAGATTCGGCGTGTAAAGAACACGATATCGCTTATGATCACAGCAAATCTTTGACAGATCGTCAAAAAGCAGATTATATATTAGAAAATAGGGCTTGGAATAGATTCAAGTCAAAAGACTCAAATTTAAAAGAAAAGGCTGCAGCGTGGTTAGTCACAACGGGCATGAAGGCAAAACGTAAAATTGGTGCAGGATGTGGATTCAAAGCTGCAATAAAGGCGGCTAAAAATGTACTCAAAAAAAATATTAATGAAAAAAACCTGATGAAATTAACAAAAAAATGTGTTGCGGCAGCTAAAAAAATATTCCGTAAAAACGGCAAGAAATCTCGAGTACCTCGTGTCATACCTATACCGAAAACTGGTGGTATGTTACCATTGATACCAATTTTTGCTGGCTTATCTGCACTTGGAGCGCTAACAGGTGGCATTTCTAACGTTGTAAAAACCGTTAGTGAGTTTAATAAAAATGAACCTTCACATTTGGGCAGAGGATTATATCTCGCACCTAATAAAGGCGGCACGTATAAAATAGAGAAAGGAAAAGGACTATATCTCGCTCCACACGGAGGTGGTTCGTATAAAAGAAAGGGTACCCGTAAATCTTTAAAGAAAACTCCAAAACGGCAAAAAAACTAATTTCTACGTTACCCAAAAGAGCGCTGTATGATTACGAAATTATAAAACATGTGCGCATAATGAAAATACCTCATTTCATCGGAGCGTTTTCTAGAGATAGGTTAACTCCACGATCAAAGCATAAAGAATCAGCGGTTATCAATTTGGACATTGAAAAAAGTACAGGAACTCATTGGATAGCGTATAAAAAAATTGGAAAACAAGTTACATACTACGACAGTTTTGATAATCTACCGCCTCCTCTAGAACTACAGTCGTACCTCAGTGGATGTAATATACAGTATAATTACACTGGGCCAAAAGCCGTTCTCCTAAAAATGATAAGAAAAAGAAAAACGAGCATATCAAATAGTATCTCATACCAACCAAAACAAAAGTAAATATTCCAAATAATAATTTAATATCAGTTCGTGTGACAGCCTGTTAAAATACATTAATTATTTATTCGTTTTCTTGATCTTTAATTATTTATTAATTTTCTAAAACTTAACTTCACTTAAAGGACCAACTCAGCGAATATGGCTTTCAATGGTATTGATGCACTACGCGACCACGATTACTTACCAAGTATTATTTATTTCTATATATATGTATTAAACATTGATTTTTTTTCTGTGCTATTTATAGTTTATTTAAGTGAATATCAATTATATAAGTACATCCTCAAGTAATTATTAGTTATTACAAAATGCATTATACATAGTTTCAACATAAAAAAAAAATACATTCAAAATAACACTTTAAATATTACTTAATTTCCTCTTAAATTAAATCCACTTGTTATTTTCATCGATTCAGATAATGAACTGCAGTATGAAGAGTTGATGGATTTCAACAGTTTTGAAGAGGAGGAGGAAGAATGTGTATTGACGAAGAAGAGGGAAGAAGATGATATTGAAGAAGATAACAATGGTATTTTATATGAATTATTGATATTGTTAGTTCTGTAGGATACCAATATGAATTTTATATGATAATTCAATTAATGTAAAATATTATTTTTGTACCAGGTCAACTGGCAAATATCCAGCGTCAGAGAGCCGAAACATTTACGATTTTACCTGGTGTCAGAATAAATTCAGTAGTATTTATGGATAACTTGTATTATAGGTATTATAAAAATGGTGCAAGGAACGATAAAACGTAAGTAAGGATTTAGTAAGCTAACAGATGTTACCAACACAGCTTATACATTTAAATAGTTTTTAAATAAATAGTTTATGAAATATAAATGATTCATTGCTTACTAATTTTGTATTATAATATTATTTATTAATTATTTTATTGCTATGTAGATATTTAATTTGTGAAAATCAAAAGACTGTTGCGGTACATTGTCCGTCAACAGCTTGGGTCAGGACTATGGACATAAAAAAAGGGAATGGTGATAATGACTCTCGGGTTCAACACAACCATTTCCCTCCAAATGTTGACATTCCAATGGTGCATTTACGAAGAGCTATTGGTCTAGCTGGAACAAGTACCGGCAATTTGGCTACTTCAATCCGACAAATTTATAACCGAGAAGTTGTGTTGTGAGTAATCTGGATAAACATTATATGTTTTTAAAATGTTTGTAATTATTAGCATAAATAAGATTAAAGTTTTAATTGTACAACCTTAACTGTCTTAGAAATCCAGAAGGTGCACAAAACTATACACATTTACAGTCCCGGTTTTGTCTGAATAAAATGCGACGTCGTCGTCGTCCAAAAAATCCAACTACCATTGAACAGTTAGCACATATCCTGAATGAACCAACCACATCAACATCATATATTTCAACCCTGCAGCGCCCTTCTTCAAGGTTCATGAAATAAATTTCAAATATTATTATTTACTTACTATTATTTATTATTTTATTTAGATTTTTTCAACATGGTTGTCCATTGATAGTAGATAGAGAACTAGTTGGAGTAGTATTTGCTAATACAGATGCAATTGGAAAATATAGTGAGAACTACTCCAATCAATTACCATCGCAGGAGTAGATGGGACTTTTAAAACTGTGCCAAGAAATCCTCCTGATTTGAAAAAAGGCTGCCTGCTTACTTTTCATATAGTTTACAGAAATGTGGTAAGTTATTTTTTTAAACTATTAATTGTATATACAATTAATATGATTTTTTTTACCCAGTCTTTTCCAATGGTGTATGCATTGACTACAAGAATGACACAGTCCACATACGAGTCCTTCTTTAGAGTTGTACACCAGATTTTACCTCTGAACTACAACCAGTTAACCATAATAACAGATTATGAACGAGGTTTGAATGAAGAAGCAGTAAGGATTGTTTTGCCTCATACAAAGCTTCAGGGGTGTTGGTTTCACTACTGCCAAGTGAGTCGATCTATGATTTTTGAGAAACTGAGTACCTATATAATAAAATATGTTACTTTTATTAATGTATTCACTCATATAAATGTATTATTAATGTATTGAGTATTCACTAAATCAAATTATATAGTCTGTTATCCGGTACTGCAAAAGGAGCATGAACGGACTATTTCATCTATTTCAGACCAGTGTTGAGGCTGCTACAATTTTACGCATGGTAATATGATATTATGATGAAACATTTTTGTTATTATTAAATTTTCCTAAAATTAGTTTCGATTAAATTCAATTTGGGTTTTTAATTTGTAGGTGTTAGCTCTACCTCATCTTCCAGCAGAATCCCAAATTAATTGCAATTTTACAATGCTTGATGGTTTTCAAATAATCGTAGATTATGTCAATCACAACAACCAGATATTCGCGAACGCCTACAAGCATTTCTATTTGGCTACATCCAAGATTTTTGGTTCATACAAATAACTGCTGCAAACATAAGTGTCTTTGGGTTAGAATTCTTACAAAATATCATACACAGTTTATTTTCATTTGTTGTAATATATTTTAGGTCAGAAGTTCGAACTAACAATTATGTCGAGTCTTTTCATGCCACACTGAAGACGCAGATTGGAAAACATCCCAATATCTGGGATTTCATGCGTATATTTAATTTAATTATATATTCATGTTTGTGAATATTGTTCTATTGATTTGTTTGTATTACAATGTATTATGTGTTTCTATGTGAATGGGCATTGCCGATTTGACACAGAGTAAGTATACTAAACAGCTAATGTTATTAAGTGTCTATCAAGAATTGTGAATGCTGTACTGCATTGTTAATGAGTATGGTTCTATGTAAATGAGGTATCACCGATTTTCAGACACAGAGTAAGTATACTAAATAGGTTATGTTATTAGGTATCTATCAAGACTTGTGAATACTGTGCTACGTTGTTAATGAGTATGTATGTGTTTGTGTGGTTATAAGACTATTCGTCCTAAACATAAGGTCCTATACCAATTTTTGTTTTCAGTTATGTATAGAGCGAGGATTTTTATGCAATATAAAGTGTAAAAATATGCCATATAATTGCAATATAATTCAAAACTTTGAATTGTGTAATATTAAACAAAACATTTATTGGACTACAAAAATTAGACGAAAAATATATTGGCTTATAGCCTTAACGGACCGAAATTGTACCATTTGTGTACTTAATATATTATAAAAAATAATTGCTGAAGGTATAACTTATTTATAAATTAGTTCATATAATATAATAAAATGTCAAATGAATTATTTTTTTTTCATATGGTGCTTTTTGTCTGGGAGTGGCCTAATTTGGAAACATGCTTGGCAGAATTTGTATTTGGTATAATTACCATCTAGCTAATAATGTATTTAGATTATTTGTATTAATTGAAGACTTACCTACTGTTATTATAGAGAAACTATTGATAGTTGAGAATCAATATTATTTGGAAATGGATCAAGTTCACAGGCATCTCCAGGTAAAAGCTTATGAAATTTTATTCTGAAATCAAAATACCTATATATTATTATTATTTAAATACATTATAAATTGTAAGATGTATCTTAAAAATATTTTCAGATCAGATCTCATCTATCTCAGATTGATAGAGAGAAGTTACCAGTACTATACAAAACTATGTTGGTATACTTAATGAGAATGGAGATTTATCCATGTTTTTACGAAGAGCAGGCCATCTTATGGATGGTTATTATCGAAAACAAGTTCGACCGCAACCATTGGTATACTTATGATTTATATTTTATTTGAATACCTACTTATGTTGACTCATTATGTTTTTATTAGGAACAGTAATTAATGTGTTTGCCACTAGCCAGTAACTTTTATGATGATTATGATGAATAACAACAATAATTGGTTCCCTTTGTTCTTCGGAAGACTTGTTCAACTAATAAAAAATATCGGTATAATTAGGGCTGGCCCTAGTTTAAATTTTGTACTCAAGATTAATCAAAAATCATAAAAACAATGTTAGGTGAATACGGTTTATCTATGTTGCGCATGGGTCTGAGAGAGAAACAAATATTGCGTTGATATTATCTCAAGTTAAATGTTCAATAATTATTTTATTAAATATAATTGAATAATTAATAACGAATACGATTAGTAAAAGTCGTATATTATTATCCAAATGGTAGCGACGCGAGTATGCGACGATGCCTATTGCATATACAATCATGAAAAATTATAATTTGTCATGTGTACAATTTAAAAGTGAAAATGTAAAATTATCAGTATCGTCGGATCGTATTGTTTTCAAATTGCATGTACAACATATAAAAATAAAACGAAATAATTGATTGCTAGCGTCAGCGTTCATGCGATAACACTAAGCATCGACCGAGAATAGGAATTATTAGAACTATTATTAACCATAAGTCTATAACGCTATTTATAAAATATATTATAATGCAATATCTCAAAAACATATTATAACTTTATGAATTTAATATTTATGAATTATTTTTTTTCAATTTAACTACATACTAGCAACATACCTAGTTTTCATGACGTAATCGCGGGGCCCTAAAATTCGCGCGGGGGCTAGGACAAATATCCCAATTGACCTACCCTATATAGGACCGGCCATGAACTTACCCATATCGATGCATTGACTTTCATCATCTTATGATCAATTTAAGACATTTCTATGTCATGAGTCAATATTAGATGGAAATTCTTCAAGTAACCATTGTTCCAATTCGGATGTTTTATCCATTTTAATATATTGTAAAATGTTATATATTATAGCAAATATAAGTATAAATATAAAATATTAATCTCAATATAGGAAAATGCGAAAACGGATTAACAAATAACAATATTTAAACAACAGATATACATTATTAAGGCGATGGTACATATATAGTACATACACGACAGCCAACGACTAAAGTGAAATTAATAATTATGAAATAGCATTATGATTTAGACCCGACGCCGCCGACGGTACTTTTGAGTCCATTGTATATTATAATCAGATTTTTCCCCTCTTTTAATATATCGATATTTATACAAAAACAATATTTATAGACACAATTGCAAACAATTCTAGCGGATAAGAATGCTAAAAATAATTTTTGTACGTGTTTAAAACCAGACTGAATACAGATAGTATAATTACATAATATAAATATATATATTATGCCTGTCGCCAAGACTGCTATGCACAGTTAAAACGTGCGGGCTGCGGGTTCAGTTTCAAAATAATCGATTGTTAGGAAATACAACAATAATTGAATATTGCATGAATATTAATTATTTGTGGCATTGCATACATAATATGACACTTATATGTCAATACTGAATACAAATACATAAAATATAAGTTTTATACATTTTTATGTTGGTAATGTCATTATGGTAACGGTGTAGGGAATTTATGTTTTAGTGTTGGTATACATGATCTGAACAAGTTTTTCTTTTTTTTTCTCAGCTCTTATCAGTTTTAAGAGAACGGCTACACACTCAATTACACTAGGCATCAATGTTATAACACATTTAATTGCGGGCATTTGTGTTTGAAATTTTTATCATGTACACGATAACATTAAATGGTAATTCCAGCGAAATGTCATGTGATATTTTTCCACCGTTAGAAGTAAAAAATACAATGCAGCTGTGTCTTTTAAGCCTGCAAACAAATAATTCTATACCAAACGTAGAACCGGATTGTAATACGATAAGATTTCGCAATTCGCTTTGAAAATGTAAAACTATAACTATACCAACGGGATTATATGAAATAATTAATCTGGAGTCAACGATTCAAAAACTCTTACCAAATCATGTTACTTTGTTTCAACTCCAGGCTGATGGCAATAAATTAAAATGTTCAATGACGTGTAGTCATGATATTGATTTCACGATTGAACATAGTATATCGAAAATATTAGGTTTTGAAAATAAAGTTTACTCTGCAAACACAAAACATGAATCTGAACGGATAGTTAACATAATGAAAGTTAACTGTATAAAAATAAATTTCAATCTAATTTCTGGTTCATTCAGTAATGGTATACCGAGCCAGACGATACACGAGTTTTTCCCTTCTTCACCGCCTGGACATAAAATCATTGAAGTTCCAAAACATTTAGTTTTCTACCGGCTTAATTCCACGTCTATAAGTAAAGTAAATATAATAGTGCTAAGAGATCAAGATAATAACTTAATCAATTTAAGAGGGGAGCCAATCTTAAGTCGTTTACAAATTAAACATAAAGATGGCTATTAAGTTCAACAGTTATATAAAAAGAAATGTTATCAAGAAAATCATTAGTTCTACTAGCAAGATTAATACGTAATTAACCGATTATAAAGAAACTAACCAAAAACAATCTATCATTTCTACGCTCTTTAAAAGTTCTATAATCATGGATGAAATGTATTTGGACGTAGCTGGCGGATATGTAGAAGATTGTAAAATAACTCAAATGCAGTATCACTCTTTCCTTCCGTATTCGACTACAGCTTTATCCAATAACGATGAAATTAGAATATCTATTCAAAATATGGACGCTTACACTTTGCCTTGCGAGAGCTATCTTTACATTGAAGGTAAATTAAATATACCTGCAGATATTACAGCAGAGAAGGGTGAATTCAACTTTACAAATAATGGCTTAGCGTTTTTATTTTCTGAAATCCGATATGAAATTAACGGAGTGGAAATACAAAAATTAAAATCTCCTGGAATATCTTCGAGTCTTAAAGGTTTTTGCTCGCATACTCCGAGTGAATTGAACAATCTACAAAATGCTGCTTGGGACGTAGATATGGATGCCAGTGAAAATAAACATTTCATGTTAAATAACAAATTCGCTGGTTGTATCCCACTCAAACACTTTTTGGATTTTGTGAAGATTATAAAAAAATACTACTCAACTGTAATCAACAAATAATTTTAAACAGATCATCTACGGATTTTGATGCGTTGTACGTTTTGGCGACAACTCCAAATGAAAAACTTAAAAAAAGTAGCCATTGAATTAAATAAAATGATTTGGAAGATGCCCATCATCAAAGTTAGTGATAAAGAAAAAATAAAACTGTTAAAAGTATTAGACTCTCGTGAACCAGTTGCGTGTGCGTTCAGAAATTGGGACTTGTGCAAGTATCCAGTTCTCCCTCAGAACACTTCTCATTCATTGACGGTAAAATCAAGCAGTTTGTTGGAGAAACCTAGATTTGCATTAATTGGACTTCAAACCGATCGAAAAAATAATTTATTTTGTCCATCAGGACGATTCGATCACTGCTATTTGAAAAACCTAAAAGTACATTTAAACTCTGAAGTATATCCATATGAAGATTTTCGTGCAGATTTCACAAACATCTTTACGGCCATATTGTACAAGGAATATGCTGAATTCCAGAAATCGTACTACGAGAGAGAGTATAGTGACCCTTTACTTCTTAAAAATATTTT
The DNA here is from genome assembly GCF_020184175.1 of Aphis gossypii. Classification (NCBI taxonomy): domain Eukaryota; kingdom Metazoa; phylum Arthropoda; class Insecta; order Hemiptera; family Aphididae; genus Aphis; species Aphis gossypii. Next base: position 70,088 of record NW_026083127.1, read on the forward strand.
TCAACAATTTGCACCAATCGTAGTCGTGGATTTATCACGACAGAATGACAATGTAAAATCATCGACTGTAGATTTACGAATTGAATTCGAAACAGACAAAGCCATTTCAGCAAAAACCGCAGATTATTGTCTCATTTTACACGATCAAATTATAACTTACAACCCGTTTAATGGTGATGTAAGGAAATTGTAAATAGTTCATCTAATTTTAAGACATCAATTTAAACTCCTCTAACAGTAAGTGCGATGGAAGTCTAAAGTTTGCGGTGTTAAGAAGTGTATTTAGGGATTGAAACAATTCCACACTCATTTTCACGCATTGAGAGTAACTTGTAATACAAACAACACAATTAAACAAAAGTTCCGGATCTAAACCAATATGTATATAAACATTGCTATCAATAAATAATGTGTTACAATCGATCAGATCATTAACCATTATGAAACACCGAAGGTTAAACGTAGAAATTGTTACAACTTGAAGAGCGGATTATGACTGACTTGTCATATGCTCGTGTCATCCTTTTTATGCAGTGCTATCGAACGCTTGTTTAGAGCAGGGATGAATCCCTACTCTTTAGTCAGGATGGGAGTAAAAACTCATATGATATACAACAGGGTTATGGAACGAAACATAGTGGGGGTATGGATAACAAATATTATGTTATAAAAGAATATTTATTATCATTAACAAGATATTATTATTAAAAATTATAAAAGACTTTTGTATTGAAGTGAGTAGATTGTTCAGCTGGCTTGCCGTCTATGAAGTCGGAAAGAGATGATGGGGAGGATGGCTGTCTGTTAAAATACGTAGGACCATAATTTTCATCGACAGCCTATAATATTAATTATTATTTTTTTTTTCTCTCATACAAATTATATATACGACATACGTGTATCGGCCTTGGTTTGGTTTTCCGAATCGGAGCCCATGCTATCTCTAATGGATTCATTGAATGTGTTACTGAATATTCTCTGAGGCCCTTTTCCTCGTCAGCACCCTTAAAATAAAATAAAATTTAATACTTAAATATTTTTTCTGATTCTATTTATAGCTACTCGTGACTGTGATGGATCGTCTTCATTATATCTTAGCAACGGAGACATACTTGAGTATCTTGGTGGTGTAGGTTGTAGCATTTCCACATCAAAAACTAAAATAAAATAAAAATCAGTAATCAAATATAAAATGTTTATAATATGATTCACCCTTTAATTCCTCAACATCGTGCATCTCTTTTCTCTTGGTTGGTGAAATAAATTCTGACGGGGTATCGACTGTCTAATTTAATGCATATGTTAAATATTTTTATTAATAATTTCAAAATATATTCTTACTTTTAACGAATTCTTCGATTTTGTCATCCAATTGATTGCAAGCTGTTCAGTTGCGAATAATATTATCTGGGTTAAAAAACTCTGTTTGTTCTTCGGTATATGTTTCGCGATTAATTCAATATGAATTTCTCTGATTATTGAAATAACTTCATCGAGTGTAGCGGATTCATCAATATTAAAATCAGTTATAAAGTATTCGGATATTCGCTCGAGTTGATTTAAAATATTAGGTCTTACGATATTTATTTTTCTTGATAAGGTTTCAAAAATGATCCACTCTAAATACTGAAGTGTCATAAGATCTCTTCTATTCCATAAAATTCTACATCTGCTTGTTTCTTTAGACTCTATGACTAATACGTGCTGTCCCTTATACACCATACTTGTGATCAGAACCGATTCACATTCCAAAAAAGTGAATTTTTTATATTTCACAGCAGGATCGAGAATGTGGGATAAAATATTGCCCTTCAATGAATAAATACGCTTCAAGAAGTCTGGAGAAATATGACTATGCCGGTCCTTTTTTATTAAAATCAGGACTACGAAAAAACTCTCCAATAATAAAGGCTTACGTTTGTTTATTCACTTGTTTCTCCACGCACACGGTACATTTGGAACTGGTGAGTGACTTAAGTACTGACGTTTTCCTGCGCGCACTTAATTGATTTTTTGACCGACGCGGTAGAAGTCTGTAAGTACTGTATTCTGATAACGCGACAAAATTTGTAGGCGCAAATCGTCAGCTAAAAGAACTATACAAATTTTTGCAAGGAGATGACCACCAAAATAAAACTGCTAAAATGTTATCAACCCTGGGCGTCGAATGGAAATTTATACCACCGCGGTCACCCCATTTCGGAGGTTTATGGGAGGCTGGGATAAAATCTATAAAGTATTTGCTCCGTCGCGTGTTGGGCAATGCTCACCTTACGTATGAAGAGTTATTAACTATACTTACACGTGCCGAAGCCTATCTAAATAGTCGTCCTTTAACTCCTATTTCGTCAGACCCAAATGATTTGATTCCTTTATCTCCCAGCCACTTCCTTATAGGAGATTCTCTAAACGCTATACCAGAAATCGACGAGACATCTGTGCCAATCAACCGTCTAAATAGATGGTCGAGTATCTTAATACTCTCAAAACCTATGGAAACGATGGAGTAGTGAATGCTTATCGCAACTAAAGAAATAAGTAAGTGGGAGAGAACAAATGGTCCAAAATTGAAGGTTGGGTCCATAGTCTTGCTGAAAGACGAAAATTTTTCCCCTTTACGATGGCGTATGGGTCGTGTTTCCAAAATAACGAGAGGAAAAGATGATGCGTTTCAAATTGCAGAAGTAAAAACGGCGGGCGGCACGGTTTCCCGAACTGTACGCAAGTTGCAAGTTATGTCCATTGCCTTTCGAGGAAAATTCCGAAGAATAAGATAGAAGAAGGGAAACAACTATTGATTTATTTATCTTTATTAGTATCGTTATTATTATTATTTATATATATATATATATATTATTTTGAAACGTTTCAAGGCAGGCGGCATGTTCGGTGTCGACGACGAAATTATTTGTTTATACTTTATAAATATGGTGACAACACTGTCTCTGTATATACTCGTATATATATATATATATATATTTTTTTTTTTTTTGATAAGATATGTAACTATGTAAGGTTAACTCCTCGTTGTAACTATTAAAAATCGAAAAACCGACAACCGTCACGCGAGTGCTTATTAAAAAATAAAAATATTAAATATTAAAGAAAAGTTACTTTTTTACAGTCCTTAAGCAAAATAATTATTTACAATAATGAGCGTCCGAACAGTATGTGTTAAATAAAAATGCAATTATTATTACTTATTATTTATTTGTATTGTAACGTGCTATGCACAAGCAATTGAATTATGTAGTGTAGAATGGATTAATTGTAAAAAATGAAGACTGTCGAAATATTTTCTAAGTGTTTTTTTTATTGAAAAATATTCTAAGTCCAGTAGACATAAAAATTGAACTGAGTGACGTGAAGGTGCTCGCTCTAACTCTGGTGGATCACGTCTGAAATGTGCCTAATCTGGGCCCCCTTATATATTATCCAGGGACTCCCGCGATACCTTCAGGTCCCTGTTGGTCAGCGACACCTGCATCCGCTTCTTCCCACGCCTCTGCGCTATCTACGCGACTAATAATATTCATATTGTTCTATAGGGTGATAATTAAGTGCCTAATATTTTATACCGGATGACAAGCATACGTGCGATGATCTGTCTTTGACCCTGAACGATGCCGCCACATAGTATAACTTATCATAATGTACTATTGTCGGTGCGTTCAGCATTCTTACGCTGCTCTACCGCCGTTGGTGATTTGTAAAACCTATACTTAATCACCTGTTCGCTTTCATCTGATTATAGTAATATTTCTTACACCCCTATCATAAAAAGTGTCTGTTGCACCCCCATTACTAGATTATTGTTGGCTGTGGACTGTGGAATGTAGTAATTTATATAAAATATTTAATATAAGTATCAGAGCACTTTGCAGTATATATATTTATTTATTTATCCTTAAATATTATATGTATTTATAAAAAAAAACAAAATAGATGATTAACTATTGAATCAAAAGTAGTGTGGTAATTTTCAATAGAATAATAGATATATTGAAGTTAATCCAACTTAAAATTTATAGTTGAAAACTAGTACCTATATTTAACTATACATTTTTATTACTGCCACAATATTTTTATGTCAAAATGATTAACTTTTAAAGTAGAATCAACCCAACAATTGGTTAAATAAACAATAATAAGTAACGAGATTTTTAGTGATATGAATTAAACATAATAGTTATGATATCGTATATAATTATACTGTTAAAATAACTATAAAAGTTTTAACTATTTCAGTTTAGTATCAATTTAGTTCCAAAATTTACAGCTGTCACATATGTAATTATAATTTATTGTTAAATATACTGTAATTACAATTAAATTAGGTTAGGTTAGGTTAATTATTGATTTTTCCGTACAGTAAAAACGTGATTTAAAAAAAATGTTAAATAAATTTGTTATTGAAATGATAAACGATCCTGAAATTAAAGACTTTGGATTATCTTTTGAACGAATGTATGCAAATAGAGCAACATTATAGGCATATTGTTACAGAAAAGGACTGGGAATAAATTGCAATATACTTCTGGAATCAATGCATAAAGATAAAACTATAAAATATCATTATTTAAATGGATGTAAAATTAGAAAATTGGATAAAAGTAAAATGATAATAAGACGATTTACACGTGATAAAATATTAGAAAGAATGATCAAACTGACAAAGGGTAAATCAACAGCAAGAATACAGGAGATTAAAAACAGACATTTAACTAGTATTTAGCTTAATTTTAATATTACTAAGAACGATGCAAATAGCTGAAAAATAGATAGTCAATTCTATGTAGTTAAAAACAATAATGAAGAAATATGTTGTGTAACAGTTTGTAATACGTGTAAAATATGCATTCATACATTTGAATACACTTGTTTAGATTACTCTGACGCGTACCTGGTGCTGTCACGTCATTGGAAAGATGGATAAGGAAGGTGTGATATAAAAATGGTGGAGTGTACGTATGGGTGTAGATCACAAGACTGAATGTAGGTCCGGTTCGCGGTGTCAGCGATTCAATCGGTCCGGACGCGGTTGTCGCGCATCGGCGTCGTCCGTCTTCAACCAGCGGTTGATAAAAAAAGTAATTAAGCAATTTTCCGCGCAAATGCCGTTTGAATTCAAACGAATGTTACCCGGGACGCGTCAACTCCATAAAATAAATAAACATGCAATTAATGATATAGAATAGAATGAAGACTTTAAACAAAAAAAAACGAAAATGAAATATATATAAAAAAAAACTATGATTACAGTAAATAAAATCCATTTAATTGAAAATTCCGATCACCTTAAATAAGCTATTAAAAAGATAGATGCTCTCAATACATTTATAGACGCAACATCAAAACAATCTGCACCAAATAAGGAGTTCATCGAAGTAAATAACGATCCACCTAATACAAAAATAACCACACAAAAAACATTTTTTCGATAAAGCCCGAAAACGATTTGTTTAATCCTTAAGAACTTGAAAGTAATGAACTGCGAGACATCTTTTTAAAAAAAAAATTGAATTATTGCACGAAAAAGATGTGGAACATTCATATTTTAAAAAACAATAATTAAAGCTATTTTATACTTTCTAGGAATTACTTTTATACATTTTAATTGATGAAATCTTAAAACTGATTAACTGATTATTATTATTATTATTATTTAATTATTTTTCATGAATTACATTATAATTTTAATATTTTTATTTATTTTTATTATATACTATTAAACTATTTTTATTAGCTTCAGTAAATAATACGCAGGTACAATGAAAATGTATGATTTACTTTTCAATTTTCAGTTTTTTTTAAGCATACAATTTTCCATCTTTATAAATCCATGTTATTTAATTCAAATTTATTTGTAAACATATTCATGTTATGCATGGTAGAATATTATTATGCTCATTACTCTTAAAGAATTTAAATATTAATAAATTTATATCAATCACAGAATGTTTTAAATTTTATTTTATTCTGTGTAGGTATTAATTCTATGATATTCATAAAATGATAATAGATTTCAATTCTAAAAGTGTACTCGCGCATGCGCAGAAAAGTCACGGTTCAGTTTTGTCACAGAATAATATAGAAGCGACATTCAATCAGATGATCAGTCTACTGTATCCCTATAGTATGAAGTATTGGATTCTAAAAGATAAAACCGTATCCGTAATCTGACTAGATGTTGGCAATGTGTCCCTATTTGTTACGATATTATAAAAACAGAAAAAATTCATTGACCATGTCTTTATCTAGAAATTCGCCCGCGCAATTATAATATTTAGTAGTATTGGTGAAGTATTGGTTGACCGTCGTGTAGGTATGCCTTTGTTTTGATACTGATTTTGTGTTAAATTGGCTTTACATTATTTTATTTTAAATAAAAATTAATATTCTTCTTCTTCTTTTGGTCAGTCTACTCTTTAAGAGTTTTTGCCGCCATCACTACACTTCGCCACCTATCTCTATCTTGTATTATTCCTCTCCAATCTTCAACTCCAAATGCTTTTTTTTTACCCTTACATCATAATTAGCTCTAAATTCAACTAATGTAATTTGTTCAAAGCAGTTCAAGACATTTAAAATAGCCTTCGATGTCAATTAGCAACTTCAAACTTTCAATAATTGATGAAATATCAATGGTTGGCATACAAATATTGGGATACATTGATCTAAGATTTAGGTCCATACTGCGTATAAATGAACCGTTCGGTAAATAATTGTAGTAGTATTTGCGGGGTCAATGAAAGCCCGCCTGGCCGTGGCGATCCAGCCCGGCCGGACCTCGGCCCGGTCGCTAAGAGGCATTTACACTAACCCTCGTCTGGGGTAGGCCGACCCCGGACCATACTAAATCCTAAGTTCAATCCATTGCAACCGACGAATTAACCCGCCGTCGGCCAGAGGGTGTAGGGCTACCAGGGGCAGCCCCCCCTATAACCCAAACTAATATGATATAACACCAGAAAAATAAAACCGCAGTTAAGGCGCATCCTACTGGGAGGTCGGACACCGAGACACCAACCAGCTGCCAGGAACGATGCTCGTCTTGGGGGTCGTTATCAAGTGAAGGCATCAAAAATGCGCAACAGAATTTGGACCGGACTAACGGAGTTTTTGACACGGATGTACTTAGGCTACGGGATGAAGGCGACCCCGTAGACCCACCCAATAAAGACGACGGCAAATGTGGTGCCATGGAAACTGATGAGGCAGTCAGTAGCAACAAACGCGGCCCGGCCAGCCCAGATAATGCTAATAAGCCGGCAAAAAATAAAGCTCCCATGGTGGATTGCTCCAAGGTCTCAGCAATCAACAACCACCTAGGATTCATAGAGCACACAATTATTGTTGAGCACACAAAGAAGCTCACCGCAGCCTCGGTAGACAGGATGATCGAGCACCTAGCAGCCATCAGAGCCCTCTTTACTGAGGTCTCCATGGAGAATAGTCGACTCCAGGGCATGACTCAACTGAGCACAAATGAGATGAAGGAGATCCTGGAG